>NW_022991219.1:3020317-3199207 GCF_902827175.1 Gymnodraco acuticeps
GACCTCTGTATATCCAGTCATTTCCTCAGCCCTCACATGATGGACGCTCTCCCACAACTTTGATCCGACGGGTCACACTGGTTCAAAGCCAGGTCAGCAAACTAATTTGTGAGCATTAAGTTGGGGTGAAAAGTAATGAAAAGTATTTGCTTGTAGCTTGGCCAGCGTTGTATCCATCTAACATGGTGTTCCTAATGTGGGCCACTGTATCCGCCGCTAATCTGTGCTGTGATTGGTTGTTTCCAGGTAATCCACCATCCAAACCCAACAAAAAGACCATAAAGCAGCGCTTCCTCAAACTTCTGCCCTGCTGTCGCTCTGGCTCCAGCTCTTCCATTACTCAAAGCAAGTGACACAGTCCATTATCACTTTATTCAATTCAACATTTTGCCTGACACTTTTGACACTCTTTTACTTAATTGCTTTTCTGTATTTTCTGTATTTTCAGCACTTTCTCTATTTTGTCTCGACAAGGCATTTCATGTTAGGGAGTAACTATTTCATTTATCTCTCAAGGTAACATAAGTGATGATGACGAACTGTCAACGGTGCGTTACCGACCGGAGAGGATCGACCGCCTCGTACAGCAGACCAACTTCACCAAGAAAGAGTTGCAGGTCCTCTACCGGGGATTCAAAAACGTCAGTCAATGTTTGATTTGTGCACTTTTTAATTATTTTTTACTGACCATAGTTTATGGAGTGATATTGAATTAGATGTGTGCATGAGAAAGCCGGTGTGCTTTCCGTTTACAGATCTCTTTCTTTCATTTGGCAGGAGTGTCCGAGTGGGGTGGTGAATGAAGAGACTTTTAAAAGCATCTACTCCCAGTTCTTCCCTCATGGAGGTCAGTCAGAAGCTATGGAGGCCCTTTTCAGCCAGCGAAAAAAACGATGAAACTTAGACTTTTAAACAAAGTAAAGACTGCTTTGTATTTCAAAAAATAATCTCAAAAAATGACTTATTATAGCAAAATAAAGGTCAATTCTCTCAAAAATAGTGAGTTATAGTATATGATATCATAATGACTATTAGGGTCAGCTTTTCCCTTCATCATATTGGCAGAAAATACCTTCCATAGTTATCAACCTCATCTATGTCATATATGTAAGCTTTATTCTCAATCTATTTACCAAGATACCAGCATTTTTGTGGTATTAAATGTAAAATATTGTGCATCTTTATAGCTTCATTATTAAAGACTTTTAAAAACGACACCAGATGATATCGCTGTTTAAGTCCATACTCTTATACTGCATTATTTGGATCACTCTTCTCACTTTATTTTCTCTTTGCATCTAGATTCAAGTATGTATGCACACTTCCTGTTTGAAGCTTTTGACACCCACAACAATGGATCGGTCAGCTTTGAGGTGACGTCTCCCCCCCCCCCTTCACGCTCTACTGTCCAGCCAATAGTCCCCCTTCATTTTCTCCACTTCTGAGTTTCCCTCCTTTATGCTCCATAGTGACAACTCTGTCGTTTTAAAAGACTAAGATAAGACAACATCTATTGTTAAGCACTTAGTAACTTTGGTTGGTTACTGTAATTTTTGTCGAATATTCACTGGCTTTACCCCACAGTAAATACAAACTTACAGAGACCAAGAGAAGTGTAATATTTATAAGCATTTGTTTTTTTCTGATGATGGCTGTAACATATTTCTTTACCAAGACCAATATATCAATATCCCTCTTCCTTATTTCCCTTTCCTGATCCTCCTGCTTCTATATTTATATGTTGAATCACTCCTACTGATGTCCTAATCACTTTCTGATCTCAATCATAGCTCTGGTTTCTTTCTCTTGTTGTAGGACTTTATTGTCAGTCTGTCCATCATCTTGAGAGGATCCATCACCGATAAACTCAACTGGGCCTTTAATCTGTACGACCTCAACAAAGATGGCTGCATCACCAGAGAGGTACGTGAACCTCTATCTCTCTCTCTTTGTCTCGTGTTATGGGCAGCTCTGGGTGGCGCTTCATTTGTTCACATCTCTTCTCCTCCCTTCTGTTGTCCAGGAGATGACAGACATCATGGGCTCCATCTATGACATGATGGGGAAGTATACTTACCCCTGCATGAAGGAAAATGCTTCCAAGGAGCATGTTGACAACTTCTTCCAGGTAAACACATATTATGTTCACCACACCAAATGATTCAGGTGTATTTGATTCGATTTGCTTTTTCAATTTTGGACTTGCAATTCATTGGTTTTAACTAAAAGTGTGCTTTTAAAGTGTTTTACATCTCACTAGAATTATTCTGCTAAAACATTACAAATGAATCCATAATAATCTGCTGCTACAACATGTTGTGGTCTACAGCTTTTAGGAATTTAGTCTGGCATTTTGGTCTGCATCTTGTTTTTTGTTTTTTTAAAAGCGGTTTAAAGATGGTGGAGCCAGGAAGGAGCAGGGCAGCTAAAGTTACCAGATAAAGCTAATGCTAGCAAATGTAGCGAATGGGGCAAAAATGAGGAGCCGACTCCTTGGAAAGTATTTTATGCAACAAAATGCAGAGCAACGCTGTGAGAGGGACTTCTCCATAAAAAAGCATAACCTGCTTTATTGTCTATTTGACTAAAAATAAGACAATAAATTACAAAAATCATGTTCTATTAAAGATGGCTTGAGACTAACGCTTAAAGGTGGGGTATGTAATTTATTTCAGAAACACTTTTTGTTATATTCCATGGAATGCTCTTAACATCCCGATAGCAATGAATACATTAAATGCTTTGACAATAAATACATAAAAAATGTTCATCTGTGGAAGCCGTAGTACTGTAAAAAGCACGACCAATCATCTGAGCCGGCCCGGCTAAAGTAACTGGATGGCCTACCTGCCTGTCAGCCTTCTGCACCAATTTATCTCGTGCCCTCATTGGTCATGTGTGTGTTGGAGGAGGGGCTCTGTAAGGAAGTGGCAGATTTTTTCCGGTTGTGTATTTTCAAATTCTAGCGCACTCGAGCTGGTTTCTCCAAAATTACATACCCCACCTTTAAGACCACAATAATCTTAATATGAAATAGTCTACTGAGTTAATTAATGAAATAGTCTACTGAGTTAATTAATGAAATAGTCTACTGAGTTAATTAATGAAATAGAAGATAGGATCATTTTCTCATAGACTTCTATAGAAACAGACTTATTTTCGAACCAGTGAAGTGGCCTCCTGCCGGCCATTAGAAAGAATGCAAATTAAGGCTTTAAGTTGTTTCGGATTCACTTTTTAAGGTTTCCGCTGGGTGGCAACACTAAAAGATTTCCTGTTTTCCTTTTAGTTACCCTTTGAAAAATCTCTCCCTGTTTGTTATTTTTCAGAAAATGGACAAGAACAAAGACGGAGTGGTCACCATCGAGGAGTTCTTGGACACATGCCAAAAGGTCTGCTGCGTCCAACCATTTCAAATCCCTCTGCAGCTTTCTCAGGAATGTAACTGTGTCCCCTTGTTTCTTCATCCAGGATGAAAGCATCATGCAGTCCATGCACATGTTCGACAATGTGATCTAAATCTTTAGGAACTAGATTTCTCTCTTCTGCGTGGACCTCATCTAGTTCTTCAGCCCCCAGAAGGAGTGAACGGTGCTCCTGGATCCTAAACAGAGCGGTGCAATGTCCTGAGGATATCTACCCCAAAAACCCATCTTCTCCTGAAATGTCTTTATCAAAAGTGTACAGGAAGGCATCAAACATGTGGTGTTTAAGATCTTGAGACTGGTTAAAATGTTCCGAGCAGAATTATTTGAACACGCGTATTTAATGCTGAAGTAAAGCAGCTAAGCATTGATGAACAGAAGGGTCAAACAAGCAGATATATGCAGGCTTCTCTCGAGGCCTCTTTACTCATTCACTTGTACTTTCTCTCTTGCATGAATGAATGAATGTGCAGACACAAGGAGCAAATTGAACAATGCTCAAAATGTTGTAGAAAATGTAAATGATCACTTTTTGTACTCAGTTTTAAGGACGGCTCTGATGAAGGGATGAGGTTTGAAAACAAGCAATAATCTAAGAATAACATGTTATTAAATCTGTCCTCAATGTTCCTATGAGATACGACTGTTCTCACCAATCACATGTATTGTAAAACCGTATACTGTGTGTGCATGACTGGCTGTTGAAATGTTGATTTATTTAGGTAAGAACGATGATTAAGTTGAATAAAACGACAGTTGCGATGCAAAAGTGTTTTAAAAAGTTTGTTTTTTTTATTCCCAGCTGAAATATTACATCCATTAATGTCATAGTGCTCCTTCATATTGTTAAAGGTTTTCCAGCCACAGGTTTAGGTCATGTTATAGCTTTTTCTTTGGCAAAGGTAATGAACCAAAAGAGTGTATGATAAAAGGAACAATCAATATTCTCAATTACTTTGTTTAAATCCTGATTTTCACTAATTAAAAAAATTAAAATGGACTTTTAGACTAACAGAATCCCTTAAAAAAAACACTGACCCGATTAAGCAAAAGCCATGTATTTTTAAGGTTTAAAGAGTATGTTCCGTTTTCTGATTAATTTGATATTAAAATTCAAAGACTTAATGTGGACCTGATCGATCACATCAATCAGATGTTATAAACCAGAATATGTTTCAAAAACAACATGTTCTCTGTGCTGGACTTTTCCAAAAATAAAATTATTCTTGTAGATTAAGGGAAAAAGAAAGAGAAATTGCTAAATATTACTTCATGTGTAAAAACGACTTCAAATGTGCATTTACATTTCATGCAACTATAAATATTTTCATAAATTGGAAAACCGGTAAATCATTGAAAACATGGACACCATAATATGTTTAATATATCCTTTATTTTTATTAAACAAAATTTCAGTAAAAACTCTTATTAAGTAGAAAGACAAAATGTTCCCCGTCAGTAGTTCGCTCCAGCTGTAGGGCCATCCCCGTCTACATCACAACACCTCGACTAAAATGTATTTAAACGTCTGTAAAACCACATCGTTGTTGTTCTCCATCTAATGATTACGGTCACATAGAAATCGCTTCTAATTCAGCTCAGAGACATCTTTGTTAATATTCTGCTAATGCCGGATAATGTGAACCTTTCCCAGTGAATAACTTATAAAAGATGAGAAACAATTCCTAAAAACAAACAACCAGCAGGGGGGGCCCTACACACTGCTCCCTCATAGACCTCTCTTTTGTTCATTCCTACTGAATTAGTGCCGCTAGAAAAGAGCGAGCGTGTGTAAAATAACTCTTTTTGGGTCAGGCGGGAGAAAGTTGACAGCATATAATGTCAAAACTACAGCGTAGACAGTAGTGTCTGTTACAAAGGCGTTAAGAAAAGAAACGGTGAGCATGTGCACCGTGCACGTTGAGCCACCTCCGGCAGTGTTTTCAACTATTACTCTTTTCTTTTTTTACGTACAAAAAAAGAAAAAAGAAGGAAGCTACACGATTATCATCACAAAATAAAATCTCTTTGGCATAGAATACCCACCCAAAAGCGTAAACACACACGTACTCACAGACACACTCACATACACACAGTCTTTTAAAAGGTTCTCTAACAGAAACCTAAAAGCATCGTCCGAGTTATAATCAGCAGAATTATACTATAAAACAAAGTTGAGCCCTGTTAAGATTATGAGTCCCGTACTCGGTGATAATTGCATATATTACATCAGGCTGAGCGCAGAGGGAATAATCTCTACGGACGACTAGATCTTCTTCTTTGTCCCAGTTTGTCACCGTGTCCTACGCAAGACCTTTCCGTCTCTTTTGGAACTATAAGAAGAGCAAAAGAAAGACATGAGAAGAAAAATGATTACTCGAGACAGATTTCAGTTTTTTGTCTCACTGGGGAAAATAGGTCTCACAATTCCCCACACCAATCAGGAAAACAGTTCATTATGTTTACATTGTAAAATAAAAAAACATTCCAGATCTGTATTACTTTTACAGCAATCCTATATCATAAGTCAAACGAATTGTTAGTGGAATTGAACTTCAGACTAATAAATACATTGGATAAGATTAGACCACAATAAGTAAAAACTTGCTAAAAAACCAATACATGTTCCTTTGAAAGAGAGAAATGAACACAAACAATGACAAAAATATAGAACCTTTTCCACAGATTACATTGAAATTATTTGAAAGAAATTACAAAGATTATCCTGGCATAACCTTTCATTAAATGGATCACCACGAAAAAAAAAGTTCCCACTAGCCTCTCAGGGCTTCCGTAGCTCAAACGACTTCTCTTAATACAGAATACCAGGAGATGTTTTGTTTATTAAATTGCTTATTATCTGGTCGTTATTATTATTAATGATCAATCGAGAAAAGTGGATTAATTCAAACCAATCTCTCAGGGGGATTTTAAGAAAACAGATCCTGATTGGCTGAGGCAACGTTAGCATCAACTGACCTTTAATAATTGTCCGTTCTTTCGTAGGGCATATTGAACTCGTCCGGCATCATCACTCCCTCCATTCTGTCCATGTGCATGTCCCCTGGGTACGCTTCGTAGGATGGGAAATTAGGATCCATTTCTGCAACATAAAACATGTTTTTTCATTTCTTTGAGATATAAATAATGATCTTTTGATGCTAAATCCTTCTTTCGATATGCTTAGTCATTAATTTTAAGTTATCAAGTCATTCATTTTAGCTACTTAGACATTATTTTAAGATAGTCATTTTGAGATTTAAGGTTATTATTTAAGATACCTAGTCAATATTTTGACGATGTTTTTCCTTATTTAGAGATTCTAAGTAGGCCTTTTGGGATACCAAGTCATTTTTGAGAGAGTTGCTCAATATAATGACTAATTCAATCTTCTTTTTCCTAATTTTGCTTCAGCAGGGCAGCGTCCCGTTAGCAGATGACGGCACGTCACACTGCGGTCGCTCCCTGTGGTGGAGTGACCCTGTGCTGAGGAATGTGCTGCATGTGCAGATTTCAGGCATAGTTACTCACCTTCTGAATAGGGTCCATCCATGGGGACGCTGTTGTGGGCCTGCGGCGGTAACGAGAAGGCAAAGGTCAAATAACTCATCACTTCAATATAGACAGTTTATTTATAGTCCTTAAAGGATTATTAGGATAATGTAATAAGAAAGTTTTTTCAAAACCAATTGTTTGCAGAATCTTCTTAAATACTGATGTCAGCATTTTATAAAAGCTGCCAAGATTTAAACCCAAAGAGTTGGGAGGATTTCTAAATACATTAAATAAAAATAATTGTCTTTATGTCAAGTTGTCAGTGGAGGGCGGCAGACACTCACCAACTCCCATGCTTGGGGGTCGTGTTTGAACAGGGAGTGTGTGAGCTCCACCGACACTCGCTTCTTGTAGTCTGAGTTCTTATCCTCGGAGATGCGGAAGAGCACAGCTGCTGCGTAAGTAGCTGAAAGAAAAAAAAAAGGAGAATATTCAGTCATGTACAAGAACGACCACTCCTTATAATAATACTTGCAACAACAGTAATGTGCTTAAGTGTGGGTGTATCAAAAAGGGAGACAAGTCCAGAAATGTTTGTCTGAAAAACACCAGAGGAGTTCTCATGCTAATAACTGAGTCACAACATGAGAACTACCTGACGCATTATTGATCAAATCTTCCAATGATCACCTGGAAAATCTTATTAAGACTTTAAATATTGTTTGATCATTTTTAAAGTCTCACATTTTCTCGTACATGCAAATCATAAAAAATTCCAATAAAAAAAAAAACCTTGAGCAAGTACCCAAAGTGTTGTTTAAAATCTTCCACTTTGCAGTATTTTATGATGGGATTGTATCATTTTGTCAACTATCAGTCATTCTGAAATGCAGTGGAGTTGTAGTACAACGTCTCACCAAATGGTCTTGTGGGGTAAAGTACCTGGAAACGGCACTAACGGCAAGTACAGCACTTGAGAAAAGTGCCTGTGTTCCTTTCCACCTATACCTGAACGCTACATTACGCTGAGCTAATCGCAGTGCATTATCCTACCGATGCCCTCGTTGTTGGAGTGCAGCAGGTCCATCAGCGGAGCCGATGCCCCCTCGCTGTCGATCAGCTCGGCCGACTGTTTGTCCAGGGCCAGCTCGCACAGCACCCCCGCTGCCACGCGCTTCACGTTGTCCACTGGAGAGTAGAGGAGCTGGAGAGAGGGAGGAAAGGATATAAGTTACAAAATAAAACACCAGGTTTGCAGTGGAAAAGGTTTTTGCTTAGGAAAGTTCTTAAAATGGGTAAAATGACCCAGAAGTACCGAGGTGGCAGCCATGATAACAGCTGTCTGAATGCTAAGGAACGGAGCTTCAATGTTTCTCTTGTTATCTCCTTTAGCATAGGACTTAAAGGGACGATACTTTAAAAGAAGGAAAGGAGATAATACCGTCTAATAATTCTTTGCAACAACGACAAACAAAGATCATTCCAGTGCTTAATTAGCATTTTTGGTTTTAAACCACATTGAGTATCTAGATTGGCTTTTAAAGGGGCCCCATCATGCTCTTTTGGGTTTGAGTTATATAAGTCTTTGTGCATGTAAATGGTCTGCAAAAGCTACATTCCCAATGTTCACTCCAGAAGGAGTCTCTCTTGTTTTGGCTATTCAACCCAGGAAGTTAATTTACAAGACTAGGAAGTGTGAGAGATTGAGTTTCTTGTGTTACCTGAACAAACAGAGGAACGGTTTGCAGGTTGGCGATCTCTGCTCTGTTGATGGGGTCTCTGGCCAGGATGTGCAGAGCTCCTGTGGATCCCTCCACAATCTCCTCCATCCTCACACCATCCTGGGGGGCGGGATGAGAAGAGGACATGTTACTCTGGTTTAGAGAAGTTCCTAAATAATTCAAAACTACTCGTTTCCACAACCCACACGTAGTTATTCAGTAACCCTCTCGTACCTGGTATGTCTGCTGGGTGGAGGAGCCGTGTTTCTGGGCGTCCTGGTGGGCTTTGAGCAGCAGGTTGACCAGGCGGGGGATGGCTCCAGCGTCCCTCAGAGGGGCCTGGTTCTCTGGGCACAGGGCCAGGTTTCGGATCAGGCCGACCACAGCCTGCAGGGAAGAGAGGGGAAGACACGGTCATGATACTGAGCACAGATATTGATCTTCTCTTTATAAATCAGCACAACTCTGACAAACAACTTCATGCTATTATATAAGAAATATGAACTAAAAACAAAGTTTCCACCCCAGGGTTATGTACCAGGGCTGGATTCAGGATAGTATAATTGGAAAGGAGGACCTCTACCTCTTTAAAATCTTGATACTAGCGGGTAAAAAGGCCATCACACGGAACTGGTTAAAAAGTGACCCTCCTGGACTGGGTCAATGACTGGACATTGTTGAATTGACTATGGAAAGACTGACCTACTGTCTAAGGACTAAAGCAGAGATCTGTGAACAATGCTGAGAAAAATGGACAGTGTACAAATAGGACAAATAAAGACTGTAAACATGGAGTAGTGTGGTCCCCCGTTTTGTGTTGTTTTTTTTCTTTTACCTATGTAGTTGTGTGTGTTATATGTTTGTCGAATGAAAAATAAAGAGTTTTTTTTAAAACAAAATGACGTTTCCTCCCCTGAAGCCTGGTCTTGTAAAACATACTGTTCCTGCTGTTATGTCATTTCATGCTCCTTCAGGCTGATTGAGACTCTGGCATCCCCTCTTTCCATCTGTCCGCCATTCCCCCCAGACTCTCTTCCTCTCCCCTCTAACCGCCTGCTTTCCTCTCTGGAGCACTTTCTCTCTCTATTCCCCTATACCTATGGGCTCAGTCAAGGGTTGGTAAGATTGAGCCTTTTAAAAGGACAAACAATATAAAAACTTGGTACATCATTTCCAACCTTAAAATCTTAGAGCTTCAACGACTAGTTTATCAGCAGTAAAATAATAAACTATTTAAAAAATGGATTCATTGTTAAATCATACAAAAGGGCAATAATTGCTGCTTTCAAGCCTCCATTCTACAACAATTAGCTGCTTTCCTTGGCAAAAGAAACTGGGATGGACATTATGGACTTTTTTTCTACCAAATAATTCATCCATAATTAAGACAAAGAGACTGCAGCTTGAATGTTAATGAACATATTTCTTAGTTGTGGCCCTAAACCAAGACTCTCCCAACTATTCCTCCCTGTTCTCTCAGTACCTTGATGACGGGCCAGTAGTAGGGCTGGTTGAGCAGCTTGACTATGGCGGGGATGCCGTAGTGCTGCCTCACGGCGTGCTGCGCCATCTCCGCCTGCTGGTGGCGTGACGTCAGGTGGCGCAGGGCGCAGACGGCAGGCTCGACCACATCCTCCTTCTCTCCGGCGCGCAGAATGGCGTGGATCAGCGCCTCAACGCCGTTGCCCTGGGTGACCTGAGTCTTGTTGTGGGCATTGTTGCATGTGAGGTTGGACAGGATGCCTGTGGCGCAGGTGAGCATGTTGATGTCGTCTGAGCTGAGCAGACCCACCAGCACCTGGAGGAGGCTTTCCATACCCTCCTGCAAAGGGAAGAGAAAGTTGTTAATATGAGAATCCTGGAGCATGGATTCATGTCATTTAGTAATTGGTCATTTATTTTCTAGCTGTTTTTTGTTTTATACTAAATTAATCATTATTTAGTGTAATTATTTTAGTCAAGTAATTGTTTATGCTTTATTCTGAATGCAGTTTTGGGTACCGGGTGATTTGGTCACCTGGTGATAAGTGTATATATTGGAGACAGGTGGGATTAGCACACCAGCATGAGCATATGTTTTTTTTTACCAGCAAAACATATGAAAAGCCAGAGGGGAAACCATTGCACTGTAACTTTTATTCATGTACCTGTGTTATTCATGCTTTATTATCTTTGCTCTTAAATGACTTTTTTTTAAATGCCATTTTATAATATGTTTCTGCTGCACTATTTCTTAATGCCTTTCATTCTGTAAAGCACTTTGAATTGCCTTGTGTTGAAAAGGTGCTGTATAAGGAAAACTTGCCTTGTTCTTTATGTATTTTATTATTGGAGTACAACGACATAAATGCACCAAAGGATACTCTTGCCTGGACATTGAACATTTTTCCTGCGAAAAATTAGCTTTCTGGTGTCTCAGCGGCATGTCATTTTCAGTTTTATCAAAACAGAGAATTATTTTAGAAAGAACAATAAAGTAAAAGTGGGTGTGGACTCATACCTGCTTTGTGGCGGCATCAGAAAGGTTCCTGAGCGTCCACAGACAGTTCTGCATCAGACGCTGGCTGGAGCCTTGGAGGTGATTCCCCAGAGCCTGCATCCCACCTGCAGGGAACACACAAGTCAGATCCCTCAGCAACATCTCATTATTGTTGGCTTCATGTAGCGCTGACATAAAGTCACCACAGGTGTGCGTCTACACAGGGAACATGTGTTACATACCAGCCTCTACAATGGCGGGTTTGTTGCTGGGGCACACAGAGAGCACTTTGAGCACACGGCTCGTGGTCCACAGCAGCTTCTCATAGTTGTAGTTTCTCATGATGTGAACGAGACCCTCGGGACCCCCGTTGGACAGAATGATCAGCTGTGAGAGAGGGGAAGATTGTGTAAGCGAACAAAATCTGACAAAAGCTGTTCGGGCAGATTAGTAAATCACCGCAATAACTTCTCCAAACAAATAACCACACCTAAACCTCACTGTGCCAGCAGTTCTGTTCACATGCCACACCCAAAACAGAAACAAATCGCCAAACAAGCCTAGCAACTTCTCAGGTTACAGAACTTGGCAGGTATGAAGTAAGATATGTACTGGCTAATACACACCTTGCTCTCCTGGTTGCCGTAAGACAGCAGCTGCAGACAGTCCGTGGTGATGGCCAGGAACTTGGAGTTGCTCTTCTTCAGCAGGGGAACCATCTTCTGCAGGCCGTCGGCCAGACGGACGGCCATCTTGGCTCCTTCCTGGTGCAGCAGCAGGTTGTGCAGCGTGGTGATGGCGTAGAAGAGCACAGACTCCATGGGAGAGCTGAGGGAGGGAAACAGAGGGGTTAACAGTGTATCAAAGACAGAAAGGCTTGTCCAGTGGCCGTACGTACAGGATAAATGTCCTAATGTTAGATAAAATATCACTTCCAATGTAATGAATAATTGTAAGTAGCTTTGATGTGTACTGTCCTCCTATTGAACCTCATTTTGTCATACTTCATTGTGCAATCTCATACATTGTCCATAATGGCAGTCAACACACTCAGAATATGCTTGAACGAGATTAGACAGTGGCAGAAACAGAAGGTTCTCCACGAGAGAAAAGGTGGTATTTGGACAGGAGGATCATGAGGCTATTTCTGATGTCAAAATTAGCATTATTTGTATTCTATAAGGGTTTTCTTCTGATAAAGTCAGTACAAATGTGTTTATCTAAAAAGTGTTGTCTCTTCTATATCTTTAAAGTCATCTTTGGGTATTTTACAATGCAGTTCAATGTCGGTGTTTGCATATTTGATAAAGGATTTGGTGAAAAAAAAACAAGCAAAAAAAAACAAAACATACAAAATGGAAACATTTGCTTTGAATGTCATTTGCCAAAGCCAAAAAGGTATTTTCTAAAACAAACAAAAAAGTGTTTTAGGAAAAAGTTTACTTTGCATACCTGAAATATAAGAAAATGTACATTTTTGCAACATATACTAACATTGAAGACAACAACGAGGGTCAAAGTAATAAGTGACTGAAGTAACACCCATTATCTCTTTGTCTGGGCGTACCTGAGCATTCGGACCAGGGCGGGGATGCCTCCAGACTTGAAGATGGAGAGCAGACCCTCCCTCTGGTGGGACAGGTTGTGGAGGATGGAGGCTGTGGCCTTTGCCGTCTCCATGTCGCAGGTGTTCTGCATCGCCCGCACCACCGCCGCCACCATCTGTGGGGACTGCATCATCGCACGCCGAGACGCCTCCTTGCGTGTCAGCTGGTTGACGATCTGGGCAGCCTTTCCGACCACCACCTGAACGGAGGGGAAGAGTTCATTTTTATTACGGATGGAAAATTATCCAGGCAATTAGAAATGTCTGATTTCAATGCTAATGCTATCAGAAATTTGAATTAAAAATGATAACATTCTAAACGATGCCTTCAAATGACCATCACATTTTTTCAACTTTGCAAAATGATGAAATATTTGATTTCTAATAGCAATGACAATAAAATAACCATTTGTGTATAAATTACTCAACCGATGTTACCTTGAAATCATAAGGAAAACGTTGTTTGTCTCAAATCCCTTCACAATGAAAAAAATGAGTAGTCTTGATGAATTTAAATAAATGTGTGCAGCTACAAAAAAACATCTGTGTACATACTCTCAAATAACTCAATAATAGCTTTTTCATTTCAGTGTTTTTTAAGCGCTAAGCTGTTATAACACAAGCATCATAAATAGCAAGATTATAGCAGAAATGCTTGCGTTGGTGAAGAAATGCGTATACAATTGAATAAAGACCTTTGGTTAACCGTTTTAGACTCTTTGTTCATCGTTGAGGTGAGTTTGCTTCAAGAATTGTACATAACACAGGCCTTGTAATTGATACACAAATGGTCATTTTGCTGGTTTCGATTCCTTTGAACAGAAAATCTGCTTTAGTTGGATTGAGGAATAGCTAATTGCAGTTAATGCATTGATAATACATTCAATTAGACTCATTAGATCTTTAATAATGTAATAAACAATATGAAATTTGACCACTGCACTTATTCCAGGTTGACCGTGTGACGCTCACCTGGTCCTCGTCATTGAGCAGCTTGGTGAGCTCAGGCACGGCACGTGTTGCCAGCTCGGCGTCGTCCTGGTAGTTGATCAGGTGGATGATGGCCATCTTCAGCATCTGGGAGGGCTCCGCCAGCCGCTGGACGTTGGTCATCTGGGACGGGTCTATCTGAGTGGACACGATGATGGTGCCTGACTCCACCGTCTCTGGGAACATCGCAGCCCGCACACGCTGAGCTCTGGTGAAGTGAGTATCCACTGAAGAGAAGAAGAGGATATATAGGCGATGAGATCACAGGCTACATGTGATTGAGGAAAAGCATTATGCTGGATTAGCCCTGGTTTGTTTTTTTACCGGGCTGTTCCGACATGACGGTGGTGGTGGTCGTGGTGACGTGCTTGGAGGAGCTGTAATCGCCGTCGTCTCTCACTGTAGTAGCTCCAGACTGGATGCCCGAGTCGAGGCCATACATCGTATCTTGCCACTGCGTCACCTTTGACGTGCCATCGGCCTCATACACTGTAGAAAGGGAGCCATTGTGGGAAGTGATGGTTCAGATTAATTTAATAACAAGTTTTATCATCATGGACAGAGGGTTTTAATGAACAAACATTGCCAGTGTACCACGGTTTCATTTCTGCATCAAATTAAAAAGGAACCCTGCTGCAAAAATAACCTTCCGTTGTTGAATGTGATGAGGAAGTGACCTCAATATAATAGTTGGAAGAAGGAAAGGTCATGATCAAAGAAACAAGTCTGCTTTGTAAAATGAGGTGATACAGGCAAACAAATTCACTTGAAAATGCACGTAGGGCTGTAACTACTGATATCATCGATTAATCTGCCAATTATTTCCTGATTAAACGTTTAATTGTTTGATCAATAAAAAAAAAGTCAGAAAATATTGTAAATTGTCCATTGAAGTTACTCAAAGCTCAAGGTAATATCTTTAAATGTCTTTTACGGCCCGTCCACACAGCGGCGTGCGTTGAAAGCTTCACCATGGCATTCACTTTGAATGGGGTGACGTCACTTTTCGCCAAACTGCATTGTGGGAAGCGACGCGGAGCTTTGCTGGCGTGGCTCGCTGCAAAAGTTGAACAATGTTCAACTTTTGAAGCCTCGGCAGAAGCGTCAGCCAATCGAATCATATGCCAGTACAAGCTCTAGCCAATCAAACCGCTGCTTGTGTGTCAGGGGCGGGAGATTCATGTGATTGGTTGTTGGTCGAGTTTCAGACACGCCCGCCGGCAAGCTTCAACGCACGCCACTGTGTGGACGGGCCGTTATTCTCTCTCCATAAACGTAGATATTCAGTTTGATGTGAAATCAAATCAGATCAAAATCAGGAAATCTCCATATTTAATAGGCTGAAAATGAGCACTTTCTACCTTTATTGCATGATCAATTATTTGTCAAATATGCGATTATCAGTGAGCAATTATTTCTCTTATCGACTAGTTTAAAAAAAAAAAAATCTTTAAATCACTATATATTTATTTGCAGAAATGTGGGAAGATAACATTAAGACTAAAACACACAAAGACTTTCAAATGTTTCAATAGCTGAATTGTGAGATACTTACTATGCGTTTCCATCCTTGCCTCCAGTATTCGTCACAACAATGGAGCGAACCTGAAACACAAAAACAGGTAAATATGTGCGTCATATCTTTTTCTATAACAAGGATAAACTTTACTACATGCCTGCCTCTCCCCATTAATACATTAATATTCCAGCGAGGTGTCTGCCTCCTCACACAATGCTGTCGTTCGGTTTTTAAATGCAACCCGAGTATGGCAGTTCAGCAGATGACCCCCCCGCTCCCTGCCGTGCACCCTGACCTGAAGATGACAACACGGAGCGCCGGCAGAGGCTCATGGGAGAGGGAGGCGGAGTGGGCAGAGAGACAGCTGTAAGTCAGGAATGCTAGCCAGCCACAGTGACCTTTCACCCAGGCCCCTACCCATAGCTGTGGGAGCAGCCTGCTGCTGACGCACGGCAATGAGGAACCTGCTCGTCAGGTTTCTACACCGCTGGGGGAGTGCGTGTGTACAGACAGTGAGCAAGCTCCTTTTCTCACACCAATAAACCTCTTTAAGTTCCTGCAACTTGACATTTTACTTCCATTTGTCTTATGTCCAATTCTACCATCTGTAAGACTGACCCGCCTCCTGGGTCTCATTTATAGGCATCTCGTTGAGTTTGAATTCAACAGTGCTCCAGATTGCGTAACTGCCACGCTACTTGTTGGTGCAAGTTTGGTCTGCACCACCTAACTTCTAATACAATTCTTCTTGTTACATTAACTCATGTATTCTATCCTCACCAGGATATCTTACTGCATCTCTTTTTTAACCACGCTTAAATGGGAATGTACTTAAATGCATGCAACTCCGATGCAAAGTGTGAATCCCAGACTTGTAAAGAATATTCAGTGAAGGTAAGGCAAACCATGTTGTTCCTTTAGGAAAATATGTCACAAAAATGTGATCAAACGTTGCCACCTTTTAGCTGTAACTAAATGTAATCGCCATGTTTTTTTTCACACAATATCCTCCTCTCATGTTCGAATCGCCTTAAAATGAAGACAATCCCAAGACATTGTTATAAGGGCCAAAAATACCCTCTTATGTCAGACCATGTTTTGTATCTCTGCTTGTCTGCAGGCTGAATGTCACCCAACACATAAACCCTCTTCTCGTCACAGAGAAATCTGCATTCCTAATGGCCGCCTGTCTCTGGGTGCAACATATATGACAGATGCAGTACAATGCATCCACTGTGCCGGTCACAAGTGTTTTCAGATGTCTTTCTGTAACTGACAGGATGTGTGTCCGTGTGAGTCTTTGTTCTGTACATGTTTGGTATTTGCGGATTTCTGCAGGCAATGTAAATGCTCTGAAGGTATTGGAGGGGTGGGGGGTGCTCTTCATGATCAACAAACAAAAGGCTTCAACATAGACTAAAATGTTAGAAAGATGGCCATGACAGCATACAACATGATTCCATGAAATAAGCGTCTACAGTTATTATGTTCCTTCTTCAATTCTCAATAAAACAACTATCAAAGATACCCCAGCCAAGGCCTGTAAAAAGGCCTTGGATGGTACCATTCTAAAAGAGGGGAGTTGTTTTTACGACTTCAGCGTGCTCAAGAGCTTTAAGTTATAATGTGGAAACATCATGTAGGTAGGCTACAAAGAAGATGTGTTGTCTTTTATTGCTCCGAGCATTCAGACAAAAAGTGAATGGACGTTTCAGAGCTGTTGCCCCGACTAGTTGGGCTTTTATCATTGTGCGTTACCCATAAACCAAATGTGTTGACACCACATGAATGAAGCACACTTATTTCAACTCCTATATTGAATGGGTTGTTGTTACTTGTCCCTGCTACACCCTTCCACCAATGAAAATCAACTCGGTAGTGTTTTCATAATCTTGCCAACTGACAGGTAATAAAAAGGTCAGGGCTATGAATCACAACGTCAAGCTGCTGTGTTTGCACAAGAAGAGCCATAAACCCCCAAATGAGCACCTTTACCTGAGCTTACATGCAAACTCACTCACGGTAGCACAACCTAAAGGTGCAGTCAGGGCTGTAATCAGAGTTGATCGATGGGTTTGGAGGACAGGAATTTGTACAAAGCTGAACGGCTTGGTCCCTCAGCATTACACTGGAACTCTTCATGATGTTAGGCGCCACGCCCTCGTCTTTTTTGCCCTCTGGCTTTGTGTAAGGACGTGTTGTGTAATGTTCAGTACCTCGGCTAGACCCGCCCACTTTTTCTCCCCTTCGAGCTGTGGTGGAAAACCATGATAATAAGTGTGTGCTCTGCATGTTCCTCATTAGGTTGTCTGTCCTCTCTTTGATATTTGATTAGGCTAGCCCCCACATGTTTTTTGCACCTGCGTGTTTAATTACAATATGCATTTGCTCTGAATATGTTCTTTAAGTCCCTACATGTCCACTTATCTAACGCTCCCTTCACAGGGAGCAGCAGAGAGACTTTCAGCAGCCAGTCTGGCACAAGATCCTGCAGGACCAGGCCCCAGAGGTCTGTCTGAGCTTGCAGCTACATGCTACCTTCCCCCCAATGCACTGACTCATGAGACAGAAACTGTGCTTACGGTGTATCTCTAGTTCTAACTAAAAAGGAGTGGCCTCTTTTCAACCGAAGCACGGAGGATTGTTCATCAAGATACTAAGCAACTATCCAATCAAAAAGACACTAAATCTGACATACCCCAGATTTAAGTTCAGCGTAATAATCGATCTACTGCTGGAGGCACACCAATATAAAACAAAGCCTGCGTGACTTTCTGTTTCGAGCTTGTACACAGCGTGTCTCCACAGAACTTTCCTTTTCTTTGTAAATCAAGGGCAGTGTTTGTGTAGTCTTTGTTTTCCTGGGCGAGGCAGCGGGTTCATCCAACTGTTGCAATGCCGCAACACACCCTGCATATCGCCTAGGTTACCGAAACTCTGCTCAGGCAATGTACTGTGGGGGTATTTATCTGCTGACCCATCTGATGTTTGAAGCCATGCTGGCTGGTTGGCTGATAAGTGCTGCTGCCTCCTGGGTTTTTTCCTCATCATTTGGTTTTTTCTTTCCTTCCCCGCAATGCTCATAACTTAGCTCCAAGCCACGAAAGTGGAACAAGATAACTCAAAGCTTTGATTTAAAATAACAAAGATTCCATTTTCTTTTTGTATATGTAAAACTGAGTATCAAGGCTTATCTGCCGATCCCTCCCCCATTGTTCAGTATGACTAAAAGCCGTTGCTTGTATTGTGTTCTTCTGACTGGACTTTGCTCTCTTCCAGTTAATGAATGATGCATCCGTTCACTCTCACTGTACATTGCTCTATAACCGTCTTTACCGCTACACAAACGCTCAAAAACATGGAAGCTGCACTGCTTACTCTGCAAAGACCACCTCTTACACACATCGGTTCCCACTATCTGTGTGGATGACTTTAGAGGGCTTCCTTCTAAAAAAAAACCTGCACAGTGATGCAGGAATGTGTGTACAGTGAAAGCTGCCAGTGAGCGAGTTGCGACAGAATAGCAGAGATGGATACTGTTGAGCACCCGATGTTGAAACGCTGGTGTGACATTCCACACTGATGTAGTGTATTCATATGTCCCGTGTCCACGCGTAAATCTTGCGCTGCAGAAAGTGCATGCTGTTTCACCTCCCTGACACTAAACTCTTGTAACCTCCTCATTACTCACTTGTATATCCCGAAACTAATAAGATACTATGAGCCAAGGTCTGCTCTGACAATGGATGAGCAACTCTGTTCTCAATCATGAGATACTATTCACCCCCCCCCCGCCCCTCAGGAAAGTCAGACAGGGAGTGCCTCCCTAGCAGTGACAGGCTCCCAACAAGGGTGTGGCAGTAGAGTGTGTGGGTGTGTGAGTGAACAGGGTGAGGCTGAATACACCCAATTGCTAGAGGAGGTCAACTGTAGATTCTGACACGTAATTCTCCTCAGTAAATCATCGCAATGATTAAGAAACTATGTAACAAACTCAAACTGCAAAACACTCAGAGATTTGTCACTCTGCTGGCCTAAGCTGCTCTTTGCATCACAGCAGGAATGATTCGGGTCAGGGAAGAGGCCCAGGGGGCTGGAGATGTACTCTGGTTGTATCCCAGAGTGGCTCCGAACATTCATTACAGGGTTTGCAGTGATTTGTTATCCAGCCTCATGCCTGTTAGGCAGGCAGAGGTGTAAATAACATGCCACCGGGCTCTTCTTCTACGCGCTGGTGGGCTTTTACATGCCTACTCGTGAAGATAAAGCTGGCACACAAGTGTTGAGTTATAGGTCCATGTTTTGGTAAATACTCTTATTGATATGTTTGTCAAGATATAAATGAAAACATCGATACCACTCTCACATCTGTCATTCAAGCTAGAACTAGCAGCTAGTTAGCTTAGCATAACGATTAGAAACATGTTTGTACAGCTTGTGAAAACAAAATACACCCAAAATCACCTAGCTTAAACCCATTATATATACTTTTTAGTTATATATGTACACAATACTAAAAGTAAAACCTAAATGAAAAAGTTCTGTACAACTACAACTTCTCATTATTAAAAGCTAGCTACCACCCCGTGGTAACTTCATATTTATTGTGCCAATGAAAGTGGTATCAATACCAACTCTCATCCAAATAGAAAAGTGTTGCATCCTTTATCCCGCTTCTCAAACAAAACATATGTTGTGTCTATGTTGCAAATACTCATCCAGGTCAGAACATTACGACTGTTGTAGAAACGTGACCTCGTCTGATGGTCTGTGATTTCTAACAGGCTTGCTCATGTCATGTTTAGACTGACATGCAAATAAAGCAGATTATGTTTCCACACATCTGTAAAGCTTCCTGCACCATCTGCACAGATCAACTGTGGGCTGCTCCCACACGCACACACCCTTTCACATGTATGTCCCCTGATGGGCAACACACACTCCTCTCACTCCCCAGATGACTTTAACACAACACTGCACTCACACAGCCCAATCCTCCTGACAGTAAAGGGCCGGTGCAGCCAGCTGAGCCTCCACACTTGACATTGTGCTCTCTGTCTGCATCCCCCCTCCCCAGAGTGGGGTCCAGCTGTCCCGATGGGATACAGCTCTACACCCCCCAGCAAACCTTCCTGGTCCCCAAACCCCAAGTCCAGTATCCCCCACTCCTCCAACAATATCTGTTATGGCAGTGTACTGGAGGCAGCAGGGGCTAACGGTTTGTTATAAATCAATAAAGAGAGGATGTGAAGTGGTGCATACCTAATGGATTTATTGTGGTGGGTGACAGGAAGTGGCGGTCAACATTATCTGACTCACACACGGCTGGGCCTTCTGGTCAGAGAGGGGACATGAGGAGATGCTGTACTTTCACAGCTGTTCCTCCATACTGTAAATAGATATCAAGGCAATCACTGTATGGACTTATTGTACCATATATGGACTTGGCCTACAAAAATAAAAACGATATTAATTATCAACGTATGATATTGGGAAATTATGCTCTTAATCACTTTAACATTAGATTTAGATGCATAATATAGAGATGTTATCATCTTAACATACGATTAAAGGATATGATGACCTCAACCATTTTTATGTTTTTCACTTTATGATCTTTTTCAGACCTTAATATTACCTGTTGTTTTATTTTGCATGCTTCTCCCGGACATTTTAGCCAACATGATGTTAATAATAAAGAAAAATAAAGATTTTTTGCATGTTTATTATTTGATATTTCTTTTGATGTAGGGTATTTAAAAAGAATGAAATTCCAATTCCCATGTACATTTTTAGAAATAATTTGTCGTTATATTCCCATCGCATTAGTGGAAAAATGCTCAATAATCAAATGTATCTCAGATATTTCTGGGACGATATATTGTCCAACTAAAGTAGTTGGTAGATGCAAAACGACTGTATTGTGTCCTGCGCTGAGTTCAGGAACAACACCGCTTCAAGTCCAGAGCTGTCAATTGAGTGGAACAGGCAGTTGATGAAATCCAGACCATAGCAACACCACAGCATGCCAGGAGCCCCACAGACAAAGAAAAGACAATGTTATACTGCTGCTGCGCACTTCAGCAACACAAACTGATTTTCTCTAAATGTGCCTGATCTGGAAACATTCCCAGCAACACAAGTCGGCCACAGCCAGCATGCCAATGAATAAAATAAGCAGCGGAATGGATAATGGCCCTCGATCTGTCGGTTGATTCATTGCAGCTACTTTAATTAGTTGAATTAAGCCAGTGGATGCAGTACTGTGTGTGTGTGTGTGTGTGTGTGTGTGTGTGTGTGTGTGTGAGGCTGTTTACTCCCCGTGGGATCTCACAGTGAATCAAAGGAAACGTGAGCTGTCTCGGAGGAGGTGCCTAAGTGCAGAGGGGGATCACATTACATAAAGCTGACATAGAAGTAGAGAAAGAGTAAAAGGGGGTGTACCCCTTTGTGATAAACACTCATTTGTAAGGCCCACAACAAAGTTCACCAAACTGTCCATGCATATCAGACAAGTGGGAAGAACTGAAGTCGGTCCAAGGATTATCACAAGAACAATAAATACACCATAAAGACATAGCAATCGAATGGCTTCATTTCCTCATTCTTTCAATTTAAATGCATTATGTTAAGCCCAGTCACGAGAGTAGGATAGTTTTGAGCGAAGTGATTTGGTCTTGCAGTAAGCAGGATGCTGCCGCTCTCTCCATGTTGTTTGGGACGGTAGGAAGGAAGAGGATGAACTTAGTCTCCGATACAGCACAGAGAGCCTCTGTGTTACTTTGTTTGGGCTAGAGAGGAAAAGAGTAGCCGCATTGTCCCATTGACTGCTGTCACAGTGACAAGGAAACCGGTTCTCAAGTGTCCCCACTGGATGCATCCAAAAAGGCTGAAGCACATCAAGACGGCCCTGTGTGTTCACTGGACAACGCCACATTCAAAGCCCCGTTTAAAAGGCCTGACAGGGTTCTTTATTTTTGGACTGCCACCGACTGCTACGCATCGGTGTGCGGCTGAGCACTGAGGAGATGTGACAGATGATTAATTTTTCAGGGAGATTAGAGGCACGAGGGAGCGGGAGGGGGCTGCTTTGGAGAGTAGGGCAAAAGTCTAAAGGGACCTTTAAGAATACAATTCTGACCTGGAAGCAGTTCAAGTTCACGGTTTGCTTTCTTTATGAAAACCACGTCTAAAAGCAACATTAAGCTTAAACCTCCCATTTCCAGATTTGGAAAGAATGTTATTCCAACTATTTGTGTTTATGAGCTTTTAGTCTGAATGGTAAAGCAACTTAAAGAGAAGATGCGTTTTGTTTTATTCCGTGTTTAAACAACATGAGTCGTTTCTGATCTGTTCCTAATTGAGACGGTGTTTACATTACGTTTCCAATTTGGGACCCAAGTTGACCCAAAGCGGTATCAACACCACATGTATGCTGCACATGTTAACAGAAGCAAAACAATCCTTGTATTTGCCGACGGTTTCTGATTCGCTCCATATTTAGAAAGATACTCTTTACTAGGCCCATGCTGAATCCTGACATCAAGTTTCTTGAAAATTGTGCTCGTCATTTTTTCCTAAACCTGCTGACAGACATAAACAGACCAAAACAAAACCTGCTTGGCAGAGGTCAAAAGAAACATCAAATCTAAATATTTGAAGAGTTGAGCTAGCATTGTAAAACATTTAGTCTGACAACAGTCATGTCATAAGTCGTTCTCTTGGTGAAAACCTTTTAAACAAACAGGAGGAATAAAACGAAGGAGGGACAAATTGTCTTAAACATCCATGCATATTTGAGTTCATCCAATGTTTTGTAAAGTATGCACAGGCCCCAGGGTTGCACAACTTTCTCAACCCAAGAGAGCATGAAATCCTACAAAAGCCACAAAACAAGAATAACAATCAAGCTATGAGATTATTACTCAACGGTATGCTAAATGTTCTTCAGTGAGATGTTGACGTTCGAAATGTTGCATATCGAGCTTCCCTGGTGATTCTGATTCAACCACACCCAAGCTGTCCTCATTTTCTCATAGAAGTGTAATTAAGGGACAGCGAGGAGGAGAAGAAGAAAAGCAGACACCACAGGACTCATCAGAGTCACTATGCTGAGAAGTACGACTCTGCCAAATCAACCAACTGTGAAAACTTTGTCTTTTGAGTCAGCGCTGGAATCCATTTCCCTCCCTCCCTCCCTGCTTGGACACGGCTTGGTTATGAAAAAATTATCAAAAGGTAATAGATTCATGAGGAAAGCAGCAGGGTTCTATTTCCAGCATGTCCTTAGACTGATGCATGGGTGTTTTGGAAAGATCTTTGAAAAGACTTGAAACCTGGCAGACATTCACACATAAGTGCGACTGATGGGAAGAAACAGCCATTAGGCATTCGACATTTTAAGTAAGGGACATTTTCTTGTCCTCGTTTTATCCAACCAAGGGAACTGTTGGAAGGTAAATAATTTATTTCGGTGAATGTCACGGGTATGGTTCGGCTGGGCAGTGCCAGCTTTACTTACTCAGCATTATACCGTGCTCCACTAGAAGTATCCGACTTTTTGTATTCAGTCACAGCTGTAGCTAGTTAATAACTGTATTCATCCTGAACAAAGAGACTCAACTTTCTTTAGCTTGACGACAGCATTGTCACGTGAAGATTTCCTCTGAAGCCCGTGAAAGTTAACCCCAAGAAGGTTTTACTGCGGTCATAACCCCCCTCCCCTTTGACTGCAACCACAAAGACCCCTATCGTAGCTGATAGGAAACGCTATCTCTCTGCGTCCCCTTCTCCATGGGAACAGTAAAACACAGAGGCAGGGTGCTATGCAAACAGAGCGGGTCACACAACGTGCGCTCTGAGTGGCTGTAACTGAGCCGCTGAAAATTAAGTCCTCAGTCAGGCACCGCCGAACAGAGACGAGGGAAGTGAACCAACAGAAAAGAGAAATGCTAAACAAAGAGGTCATGCCATACGGTAATCCCCTTTTCAAATTGTAGACCTATATATGCACTGAAGGATCTCCTGGCCTCTTGCTCCTCTAATGTAGGACAGTATCAGGGAATTAAGCAGGGTGGTGGATTATCACAGTGCCACCGCAGCTGTAGCCACGACATCTACAGTAAGTCGCCCCCCCCCCTCTTCCCACCGTCGTCCCACCACCCGTCCACCCTCCTCCCTGAGGGCAGACAGGGACGGCTTTCCAACCAGGGTGCTATCTGCAGCTGCACTGGATGACACAGACCAGGGCAGGCTGGGGTGGGGGGCCTGAATGGCAGGAAGTTTTGGCATTCAACCTGACACACATTCAACAGCCTCAGCTGGACGTGTTGGGCTAGAACCAAGTTGGATGCTACAAACTTGTTTGGCACTTTCACATGGAGTTACTCGCTGGTTATTCCAACGGGACAATAGATAATGTGATTAGTGTTTAATGGTGCAAGAGAGAGCAAAGCTGTTTAACTTCTCTATCTAATGTGCCCCGTGTCTAATTTGACTGACATGTAGTATATTTTGGGGGCGGTGGACACCGCCAATAATTTAATCACATAAGACAAAAGCCGATAAGATAAAAGTAATTTAAAATGGGTGCTGGGTGAGGACACTAAAATTTAAAAAGATCCATCCTGGCATCTGCAAACTACTGACATCATGGAAGATTTGGCAACACCTTGAGACATCTCTGCTGGCATGATCCTCTGTGTGGGAGTGGATGGGCGCTATAGTAACATTTGGATATCATTCATTATTCACTGTCATACATTACAGATTACAGGGAACAGGAACGTACGCCCCCATGCAAAATGACCTCATTGCAGTTTTTAGGCTACTGTTGTTTGAGTTCACCAACAATGATTGTCATACTACATTAAACTCCTAATTAACTTAAATTATTAAATGAGAGACCTGTATGGGTGACATCTTAATATGTACTTGTCTGTTGTCCAACATCGAAATAAAAGTTATTTTACTTGTCTTCAGAGGACTAAAACAACTACATTTAAGGGATTGGCACCATTTCACCTTTGACACTTTTAATGAACAATTTGTCAAAGGACTAATCGATCATAAATCAAGCTGTTGACTCGATTAATCACATCATGTCAACTACGTTTGTTTTTATGAGAAAGCTGGAACAATAAAAGCGTTGTTGTCGGTTTGCCAGCGTGTTAAGTGTCCATAAAATGTTATGTGAGATTGATACAAACTATGCAACATCTAATTAGATAATAACTCTAATGTTGTCAAGAAAAAGCTAAATGTTTGGCAAAAGCCTCTTCACCTGCCTCTCGCGCACGCGGGTACACGCACGCGCATAATTAGACACCACTAGTGGGACTCTATTGACAAGTGACGTCAAGTTGAATGATCGATACTGGGGGCAAAAACATCGTTATGATGATGCAGAACTGTCAATTTGATAATAAAACAGTAAAATTAGATGTTTCATGAAAGAAAGCAAACTTTTAGGGCCTGGGGAGCTCGCGCTTCACTCAAGCGGTATCAGCAGGCAGTATCGTCTAGTTTGAGGCATGCGGAAATGAACTCCAAATACATGATTGGATTTGCACCAAGCTAAGCAAAAGATGAACAATGTAAGGAAACATTATTCCACATGAGCATTCACGCCTTTTAAGCACGATGGAGACTTATTTAACACACGTATTCACACTGAAAAGATCCTCGTCGGTGACAAAGACAATATGAGCGGCTGGAGAAAGTGAACCCAAATTAAGAGCATATTACCTGTCGAAACACACAGAAGCGATGTAAATTATTCCAGGTCAGGGACTCGTTTTCTTCAGGAGGAACACTTTTTCTCCTCACTTCTGTCCGTGCTGCTGTTGTTGCTGCTGTCCGACAGTCCTCTGAACAAAAATGAGTAAAAGAAGCGTCACCTCAGAGCAGACTCCGCCTCCTCCGCTGACCCCACCCTGCCACAGGAGGCGTGACTGCCGGGAGGAACTGCAGTCAATAAAATAACAAAACATTTGAGTTTACCTACCAACAATTGCCTTAGGACATGTTGCCCTTTGTAATGATGAAGTGAATCAAATTAAAAGCATTTTCCATGTTGTAGGTTTATGATATGATACCATTTTCAAAATATAATTTAAAGCGTTATCAATGTCTAAACTGTTTGTATCCATGAACATATTTGTCAAATTTGCATATACACGCAATTATACGTGGTAGCCTAAAATGTTTATAATAGTTTTGACTGTACTGTTTTGACTGTTCTTGTAGGCCTATATATATTGTAGTTTACATATTTTTGTTCCCCTATTTGAATGTAGAATGGGAGAATGGGAGCAACTGCAACATAACCACATTTATGGATAAACAGGCAGACAGACAGACAGACAGGCAGACAGACAGACAGATCAACTCACACAAGCTCCGCATTATAAAAAAGTACAAAGTTCACTGAAAACATTTGAGCGAAGTATGCTGACAAAAAATTAGCTGTAGGCTATTTCAGATAAAAATCGGATATAATAAACACTTTTGAGTTACTCGAATCACAAGACACAACTGTTATTAATATGTTAGTGTTTCTATTGTTTTTGTTCCTGATACCAAAGAAAGTACAACAACAGCGCTGTGTGTTAGAAACCATTCAGAGCACCTGTAAAACCACACCTTGATTACACCACGAAACCAGACGACGCGATTAGTCACTGAGCCGGGAAACCACCCGCTATGAGAGGGCTGCTGGATTATAACCAACATCCATCTTTATAATCGACCAATCTGCTGATTACTTTCTCGATTAATTGGTAAATCGTTTGGTCTATAGAAGAAAATGTCCATTGCACTTAAAAAAAGTGCTTGTTTTGTCCAATCATCACTCCAAAAAAACCAACTATTCTCTTAACTGTAGAGGAGCCAATATTACCATTTGAGACACTGGAGATAAAGAACTTTTTCTTAAAAATGTAGTATTAAAACTGGTTGTGATTCAAGTTCTAGACTAATCAATGAATCGACTTATATAAATCACCTCCAAAAACTTTAACATGACACTGTCCACATTTGTTTAAAACAAACCTGTGATGCTGCAAAGACCAAAACACATTCAACAACAAAATGTATAACATAAGAGGTTTAAGAAACCACAACATGCGACATTTGATTTCCATTGAATGCATGGGTAGTTTTGACAGGTCCCAAATTTGAGGATAAAGTAGTGTCAGCTTTCCGCACGTAAAAAAGGAATTTCCTAAAAATAGAATGATTGACGAGTGCTATATGCAGCAAAAGTATTTATTTTTCTTGCTTACTCATTTAAGACTTGTTAATGCAGAAAACACAGTACAATGTGTATCGAAGTGTCTGGCTATGTGACAGGATCTCACTGGCTGACAGACTCAGGGTCAGGCTGTATTCTGTGTCCTGCCCCGGGCTTATTGTCATGGCACTTTCCTTTGTGACCATTGTGACAGTCATCATCTGTGCCCTCCTAGAATGAAAGAGACAGGGACGGAGCGGGACAAGGCATGCTGGGACCCTGCTGGTTATATAGGCTATTATATTGTTCACACTGAATGTACATACAACCAACAAATTAGCCTCAGGCCTAATTGACTATATTGGGTTTTCATGTATTGCTTGAGGTGCTTATAGTTTACATATTTGTGTTCCCCTATTTTAATGTAGAATGGGAGCAACTGCAACATTATGGATAAACAGACAGACAGACAGACATCACATAATTTGATAAATATTGGGTTTTCATGTATTGCTTGAGGGGCTTGATGTTTAAACTATTCATTGTATGACATAACAGTAGCTTATAATTCTCAGAGCTGTTATCAGTTGTTGTATTTTACATGTCTTTGAGTTGTTTTGGCTTTCTGAGATATTCCTTGTGCAGCAGTGACATGAATGGAGCTATTGTCTTGAAAACAGCAGCCTCTTTAGTTTGAACAGTAGCCAGGAGTTAAAAGAGTGGGAATTATGTAAGACTTGCCAGTTCGTGTCAAAGACACCTGGCTGGCTTTTTCATCTTTCAGCACTAATTCAAGCTTTTGATGTCCATTTGTTTTATACAGCATTCAAACATTTCTCTCTCACTTACCTCATGAGATAATGTGTAGGAAGTTCTCCCTTTTCTGTCTCTGTATAATTTCCCTTTACAAAGTCAGAAGGTTTTAAGAATGTCCTGTAGGCAGGGGTCAAAACAAGCCTGCACTGGTGTCTCGCTCCAGTCTTGCCCTGTAACCTCCCAGCAAACAGACCATAAATCTAACTTCTCACTGGAATATGTCTTTCACTCCAAAGACAGGATACGCTGATATGATGTCCCTGCTTTACAATACTCGCCTGTTTTTCTCTCTGGTCCTCTGCGTCTCACCCCACAGGAAATGGCTCTATTGTCCTTGGGAGAGGATGTGGCAGACCACAAGCCCACTATGGAGACTGTGGTAAATTATTTATCATTACTCACAAATGGAAGACCAGACACTAGTATCCACAGAGGAATGTTTTGCCACAATTAACCTGCAGTTGCAGTTGACCGCCTGAACCAGAAAATCAATATGGTATTTTGTATAAATGGGTCTTTTGTTGCCGTAGTATTTACCGGTAATTGTAAAAACAATGCAAGAAGACATGACCAGATTCAAAGGTGGCAGGATTAGCCAAACCCAACCAAGCTGAGTTTTAAGGCAACTCTTTGACCTTGGAAACAACAGTTACTCTGTACCTCTGGAGCTTTTGATCTTATCACACAGTCTTCAAATAGTTTGCTCACATTCTCTTGGACCTGTAGATGTTCAAATGTTATTTTATTTAGCACTGTTGTTAGGTCTTCTTCTACATGTTTGCTCGGAAACAGCAGACCAAACTATCTACTCAAGGTCCACTTACAGTTCCTGAGCTTTCGATCAAAAACAAGCACTTTGATTTGTCAAATGCAAAGAATCATTTATTTCTGTGGGATTAACAGATTTATACGCCATTGGAAAAATCGATCAGCTTGATTCTACGTGGGCTTTTTTTAATATAGCATTTTATGAAGATATCAACCAAGGGTAAAACATACCTGAACAAGAGATCAAAAGAAAATAGATAATGCCTACACTCTTTCTTTTAATTCAGACTTTTACCACTAGAGGTAGACAGACACTCACACAAACACTTTACTATACGCAAGCCTGCAGGCATTTGTTTGGGTCAGATCAGATGTGAGTGAGTTTCTGCGAGTGTGAAAGTTTGAGGGTGCATAGTATGTCTGTGCACATTCTCAGGCGGGCTTGTGGTCGGCTCTCAGGGTTAAAATAGCTCAGCATTTGGTCCAGTCACATGTGGGTGTCCTCAGGCATACTAGATTGGAAAGATAACGTAAGAGAGACGGCTGAAAATAACCACATACAGTATATTAATGTATGGCACACATAACATTCAAACTGAAGGCTGTTGTTGTTGGTCATTTGAAGATTGATATGTGAGAACATCAACACTTATCTATTACTTGTATTGCATCTGTTGAATTAAATCTAATGATTGTGAATTGTTTAGCTGTGCAGCTTCATCTGCTTTTAAATGTTGTATAAGCCTTATTTTGTTAAGGCAAGGCAAGGCAAGGCAAGGCAAGTTTATATTAAATTTCAACAGAAGGCAATTCAAAGTGCTTCACAAAAATGACATTTGTTAAGAGCACGACGAAGTAGTGCAGCGGAAAGAGATTCAAAATGGCATTTAAAAACAGTCATTAAAAAGCAAAGATAATACAAATAAATAAATACATGAATTCAAGTTACAGTGCTGTGTAAGATATGTATAGTTAAGCTATTTCTCCAGCAGCTTGTATCACCTGTCACACACTTGTGAAGTCTATAGTCTGTCAGATAGGACAACCACAAATAACATCATGGTGTGATGCGATTTCTCTGGCCTAAAATACTTTGCATGTGACCAGTTTTCATTTCCACATGATTTCACCACCCATATATAAAACATACAATAAAAACACAAGTAATAGTGTAATGAAATATTTGTGTGACTTGAAACCAGAGCACTACAGTCATTATTCACATGGACTTGATAGACAGCCTCAGAGGTTCAGACTCTATTTTTTTTCTAAAACAAATAATAACATTAACATGGAGTTTAAACTGTCAGATGTTATCACTATGGGGGAGTTCAAGTCCATCTTAAAGGACAGAGAACAAGAAACCATTGGTCAATGTGATTGCTCTTATATCCCCTAATTGAAGTCGTTTTAAAACTGTGCCAGTTTTTAATGTTTTTTAACAATTTCTTTTATTAACATATTGACTGGTTAATGTGCCATTTCATTTGTGTTTTACGACAGTTGTATTCGTCTGCCTGTATTGTTTTGTGTTAATTTGTGTAAAATTGTTCATGCTGCCCTTCTTGGCCAGGTTGCTCTTGAAAAAGAGATTTTTATCTCAATGAGACTTTTAGCTGGTTAAATAAAGGATGTATATTTTATATAAATGTCATAAAAGGACAGTGGTGTAAAGTACCAACGCACATTTACTCAAGCACTTTACTTAAGTACAATTTTGACAGACCTACTTTACTTGAGTATTTCAACATTTTTCTACTTTGTAGTTCTAACCCACTACAATTAGAGGTAAATAGTGTACTTTTACTAATATCTTTAGTTAGTTTGCTGTTTTTAGTGCCATTTAAATAAGACTTTAGTTACACCTGGATTAAAAATGAACAAGCTACCCTGCAGTAAATAAAGTAATTAAAACTAGCTGCACATTTACCAGCTTTGATAAACACATGAATGCATCATAAACATAATCAAAAAATAATAATATAATAATAATATATAATATAATTTTATAATAAAATCATTCTGAAATGGGCCAATCTGCATAATAAGTACTTTTGTATTTTTGATGCTAAAACGTTTGTACATTGAGTAACATTTGGAATGAATTTCAAAACGATTTGGTTTTACTTGTAACAGAGTATTTCTTTACTCAGGTACTTTTACATAAGTACAAGATCTGAATACTTCTCCCCACCTCTGTAAACATATTTATCTTTAACAGAATTTGATGAAAAATATATGCATTTTGTCGAAGAACTACATATCCCATAATGCCCCGCTTTGAAGATGACCAAATGGAACACAGAGCGGACAACCCGATGTGACAGCTGAGCTTGAAGTTTGCTGGGGGAAACTTCTGCGCCGACAACGACGTTGAATAGACCAAATAAACATGTAAGTTTATATTTTCCCTCTTTCAATACGTTTTGCTGTATTTCCATTAACAATTATGTAGTAAACCTGTCGCCTGGGTGTATGTTTCTTAAACTGTCCAAACTTGGTAAGAGGACATTTCCATACGCTGCAGGGTAGGAGTCCGCTCCGGGCGTCAAGTGTGAATGTTTCGGCTCAAATTGTCTTGTTTATATCGTCGTTGTTTCGACCTATTATATCGAAACACTAACCTTTTGACTAACTGTATACCAAAAACATTGGTGACAGTTTTGGCCGGGACGTGAAAAGAAGTTGCTTATAAGTTGTATTTCTCAAGCTAGCTAACTTTGTGGTTTTGCTAATTATGGTAGGTATCATCATGATAGCTAGCAGGCGTTAATGCTTGAAGTGAGATTAGGAATCAGAATTCAACTCTCAGTCTTTGACGTAGTGTGTTTTAAATATAGTTTAACAGCAAAATGGTAAACACAATCGCTTTTATCAGTAACAATTAGTCAGTGAGAGTAACATCCTTGCCTTTCATCTTTAACCCCTCCTTCAGTAGTTGAGGTTAACAAGTCTCCCTTACTTGGTAATCCTGCAGGTGTGGAGCTTGCAGAAGTAACAATGGCTTCTGCATATTCCCTTTTTCCTCTTTAATACCTCGTTTTACTGTGCAGTCACACAGAGTAGAGACTCAGAGGTGCAGCCTCTGTACACACATACATGAATGGCACCTTTGTTGGTAAAACGCACATTATTCACTGTGTTCAACACAACTGGCATTACTAATGCAGAGAGGAAAACACTGCTGACACAAAAGGAGGTATTATTAACACTATGAATTAAGGAGCACATGATTACCCTCCATATAATAAAGACAAGAGGAAAGATTGAGTGAGATGTCTTTGGTTGTGTCTCTCATAACCTTTACACTTATAGAACAACTATGAACAAATATACAAGTTTGAAAATGATACCATGTTTAAATTGCATTGATTATCTTTGTTATTTTAAAGGTGGGGTAGGTAATTTTGCAGAAACCAGCTCGAGTGCGCTAGAATTTGAAAATACACAACCGGAAAAAATCTGCCACTTCCTTACAGAGCCCCTCCTCCAACACACACGAACGCGCACATGACCAATGAGGGCACGAGATAAGTTTGTGCACAGATGGAAGGCTGACAGGCAGGTAGGCCATCCAGTTATTTTAGCCGGGCCGGGCCGGGCCGTGCTTTTTACAGAGCCACGGCTTGGTATTTATTGTCAAAGCATTTAATATATTCATTGCTATCGGGATGTTAAGAGCATTCCATGGAATATAACAAAAAGTATTTCTGAAATAAATTACATACCCCACCTTTAAGTACTAGGTGTTCAACGGTATGTATCTTAAAGGTCACATGTCATGGCCATTTCCACTGATCATAATTCCATTGTTGAGGTCTACTAGAATAGATTTATACTGTGCAATTTTCCAAACTCACATTGGTTTCGCATACAGCATCTCTGTAAACTACGTGTATTCACTAGGCTTGTTTGAGACGCGTTGCGGCTCGCCTCGAAAGTAGACGAGAATAACCGATCGCAGCCGGGGGAGGTCTCAAAAAGCTCGCCTGAAGTCGGAGAGCTCGGAGTCCATGCTCGGAGTCGGCTTCGTCTACTTCTTCTTCTCTCGAATTTTTGGCGGATTGCAAACAGCTTGAAGGTGCATACCGCCACCTCCGGAGTCTGCTTGACTCGGTTTGCATTTATAAAGAATGCACACATGTGTTTAATCGTTAATGTCAGATATGTACTAAGTAAATACATTTGTTCCTGCTCAAGATTAGATTCAACTTTATTGTTATTGCACATATTACAGGTACTGAGACAACGAAATGCACTTTAGCTTCTAACCAGGTGCAACAAGCAGTAAAGTGAAAAGTAATGTACACAATAGACAGAATAAAATATAGAATGAATTGAATGATGAATAAACAGTGAGGGGTATGAATACACTAGATATCAGCCTGAGAGCAGTATGAACAGTGTGTATGAATATGCTAAGATATATAAAGTATGAAAACGGTAAGCAGTGCAAGTATAGTATAACATATATAGATATTAATTTCATGATGATAAACATTGTGGAACAATTATGAAAAATGTGAACGGAATTGGCGACGTAAAACTGACACAAAACAACAAACTTTTGCCGAGCCAATTGGAGAGCTTCATCAGCAGCACGTGGTAAAAACCACCAATGAGCGCTCAGCTCGAGATACCAGCGAGTCGTTTCCCATCAAGCATTTCGCTTCCGCAGCCCGTGGAGAGGAACTGCGCCGACTCGCCGCGCCTCGCTCTTAAGGCTGCGGGGGTCTTTGTCCCGCGAGATTTCAACGTCTCATGTAGGCGAGCCTCCAGAGCAAGTCGGACAAAATGACTAACCATGCAACGCACGAGCAAGACGTTGATCGAAATTGCGCAGGTCTCGCTTGTCTCAAACAAGCCTTCTCTCTCCACTAAACGGTTCGTTGCAGCTCTTGCCCCCCCCCCTCTCTGTGAGCCCAGTGTGCTCCGATTGGTCGGGACCAGTCGGGACGTTGTGAATCGCGCTAAGCTCCGTGGAGGTGTGATTTCCTTGTTTAGCGATACACAGCGAAACACAGCCAAACTCATCCTGAGCACACACAAAGTCACAGCCGAAGTAAAAACAATAAGTGTGGCTTGATATTGAGTCAGAAAAGGGTAGATAAACGCTGTGAGAATGGGTCTGCAGAGAGAATGGGTCTGCAGAGAGAATGGGTCTGCAGAGAGAATTTCGCCGCGATCCCAACTGTCTGTTATCAGCCTGCAGCCAGGGAGGAGAGATCAGCAGAGCTGCATGCACTGAGTGTGTGAGGAAGTCCGTGGATTGGTCAATTTGGACCAATCAGCGGGGGCTTAACGTAACGGCTCCGCGGATTGGTCCATTTCGTTCCGGGGACGACATGACATCATGATGTCCCCGGAAGAATCAAATGGACAGTGACGTATCTCCAGCGAGGCGTTTTGGGGAGGTATTAGGCTTGTTTGAGACAAGCAAGACCTGCGCAGTTGCGATCAACGTCTTGCTAGTGCGTTGCATGATGGTTAGTCATTTTGTCCGACTTGCTCTGGAGGCTCGCCTACATGAGACGTTGAAATCTCGCGGGACAAAGACGCCCGCAGCCTTGAGAGCGAGGCGTGGCGAGGCGGAGAAGTTCCTCTCCACGGGCTGCGGAAGCGAAATGCTTGATGGGAAACGACTCGCTGGTATCTCGAGCTGAGCGCTCATTGGTGGTTTTTACCACGTGCTGCTGATGAAACTCTCCAATTGGCTCGGCAAAAGTTTGTTGTTTTGTGTCAGTTTTACGCCCCCCTCCATTAACATTTTTCATCATTGTTCCACAATGTTTATCATCATTAAATTAATATCCATATATTTTATACTATACTTGCACTGCTTACCGTTTTCATACTTTATATATCTTAGCATATTCATACACACTGTTCATACTGCTCACAGGCTGATATCTAGTGTATTCATACCCCTCACTGTTTATTCATCATTCAATTCATTCTATATTTTATTCTGTCTATTGTGTACATTACTTTTCACTTTACTGCTTGTTGCACCTGGTTAGAAGCTAAAGTGTATTTCGTTGTCTCAGTACCTGTAATATGTGAAATAACAATAAAGTTGAATCTAATCTTGAGCAGGAACAAATGTATTTACTTAGTACATATCTGACATTAACGATTAAACACATGTGTGCATTCTTTATAAATGCAAACCGAGTCAAGCCGACTCCGGAGGTGGCAGTATGCACCTTCAAGCTGTTTGCAATCCGCCAAAAAACCGAGAGAAGAAGAAGAAGAAGACGAAGCCGACTCCGAGCTGTCCGACTTCAGGCGAGCTTTTTGAGACCTCCCCCGGCTGCGATCGGCTATTCTCGTCTACTTTCGAGGCGAGCCGCAACGCGTCTCAAACAAGCCTATTTTCTGTTTTAGAGTTTTACTCCCTACAGGGTGTACTTTGAGGGTTTTGACTCTGCACACCGTTTACATGCATAAAAACCTTCATAACACACAAGGGGACGGGTACTAACCGGAAAAGCATGACATGTCACCTTTAATACTGTGTCTGTAGCTGTTTTAAATGGCATTGAATTTCTGCAATTCATAAATATCATAGACTATACAATATTAGAGGGCACCAAGTCATCCTCAGCATGAATTTGTTTTCTCACGCAGTTTATTTTCCCTGAACACAATAAAAAGTATTGTGATCTAACTTTGGAGGAAAACCTTTATTTGAATTTGTTGTCGGAGTTACTTCGAACTATCATTGCTGCTAACTCTGCTTTTACTACTGCTTTTAATGATTTATTTGTCTCTATTTATTTTATTACTGCAGTGAGAGATGCCAACGAAATGTCGTTATACTCTGTATGATGACAATAAAGATATATTCTATTCTATTAACTATAGTACAGTCTCAGCTCAAAAAGTTCTGCATGGGTTAAGAATTTAAACTCCTTTCTTTTGGATATGATCTTGTGTGATGTAATCAAATATTTGAGCTGTTCTCTATGATATCATGACTGTGTCAGGTTACATGTTAGATAACAGAAGATGTGGCTGTGTTGCTACTATTTCAGAACAAGTGGAATCTCCAAAAGAAACCACAATGCCCTTTTTTGGTAACATTGCAACCTTGAATGAGACTGCACTGTAAGCAATACATAAACAAATTAAATTGTCTTGCATCAGTGTGGTAGTTGTGTTGCTAAGGAGAATACATTCAAAAAGCACGAGTAGTCTTTGGTTTAGGATAACATATTTCCAGTTGACTTGTTTTTTGTTATAACTGAACCTATTCTGTGAGCTTTATGTTAAACTGCACAAACAAACTGATGTTACTTACCAACTTATCGATAAGTGAACGTGTGTCTGTACCCCCCCAGGATGTAGCCTTAACTGGTCATGAAGATACATCCCAGATAACAATGAACAAAGATAAACTCAAGTCTAAATGTGTAAAGGTATCCATTTTGTAGAATTGTACAGTTAAACATAAGAAGCACACATTTATAAAGAGGGTAAGGGTAACAGAATAGTTTCCTCCTGCTTTAGGAGCGACAGTAGACATATTAATCTCTGATGACAGTCTGTAAATCACTGACCAGTAGTGCTGGGAAACAGACTTGGCATTGTTGCAGTGACAAAGGTTGAACTATAGGTTTGATTTAGATAGCACAGCAGAAACCAGAGCCAGGAGCTTTGCAGAGTTTGGTTAATGCAAATAACCGTGTCCATGTGATGAGGACGTGGGACATCCTGAGCTGCTGCAGAAACACCAACACCTTACAGACCTCTGGCTCTGCTTAAGTTTCTGTCTGTTTCTCAGACATAATAAACCAGCACGCCTTTTCTCCGTACGTCCCTCCTCCTCTTTCATTCCCCCTTCAGCCCCACCTCCATCCCGCCTGACTGTTTCTCTCTCTCTCTCTCTCGCTCTCTCTCGCTCTCTCGCTCTCTCGCTCTCTCTCTCTCGCTCTCTCTCTCTCTCGCTCTCTCTCACAGGACACTCTCGAGACAGGACAGAAGCCGGCCGGTAAAGCAGCCCAGAGAGCATTTCATTTAACGGACGCACACTAAAGGAGACAGTACCTTACAAACACTGGATATCACTCATCACATGCTAAGATAACAACTGCAGCAGCACAGTAAGTCTGTTTCAGTTGTTTTTAATAATCATATGGCCTGCTGGCACGTCCCCTGTTATTAGCATTTGGCTAATGTTGCTGTACTCTGATCTGAAGCCTTTACCTGCTTGTGTTTGTCCCCTCGTGATATTTGTCATGTCAGCAAAAATGAGTTTCATAAATTAATGTTTTTTCCGTCATATTGGGCCACTTTTTTTTAGCAAAAGTTCAATTATTTTAAATATGGGCACTCTTGAACCAACCCTGCTGATTAGCTGTCCGAGAGCAATTTAATTTCCCTCTATGATTAATTGTTATGATCGCCTTTCAACTTTCAGATGTGACCAAGTGGGAGAGACTTCCCCTTTTGTTTTCTGCTTGATAACTGTTTATCATCATAACAAATAGGAACGCCTCACTATTATTCAGATAATTGGGACTCAAAACATAAAACACTGCCGTCAGTAGCTAGACCTTTTTACCTTTCAGTGCAACTGTCATTACAGCTGACACATTTCTGTTTGTTTGTTTGATTTGATACATAGGTGTGAAAGGAAGGTACCTTTTCACACATAGTAAGTATGATTAAATCATCTTGTGTCCCTCCCTAAAAGTACTTTTGAAGCTAAGTGCAGCGATGTTATGATGTGTTCTGCTTTCTGTCCCTTCAGAGTGTCTCAAAGACACTTAGTGGTGTACAGTGACCTGCAACATAACAGTCTATGGGTGTGAACATTAGGTAGTTAGTTACGTGTGGATTGACCTCCATTATTTTCCCTCAATAGTTTAGTTACATATTTACCTATAACTATACATTGGAGTATCTTTAAAGATCTTTTAAAAACACAACAGATTACAGACAAACAGATCTGAGGACACATAAGGGCTTTTGATTTGAAGAACACAATAATGATTTCGACCTTGCCTCTTGATCAGCTGTTACAATTCTGTTTTAAAGGTCAAGGCATTCAGTAACTCAGCAGACTGGATCTGTGCCCTACACCAACATACTCTTTAACCATTAGTCAGTCAAGTTGTTATTCCTGCGCAGATCTCAAAGCTCTACAGGGTGAGTTTGTTGAGATATAGCTCTGATGTGTTTTGGTGCCTTAGGAGCAGATTTAAAGGACCACATGTTGAGCTCACAGAGCAGATTGGCCTTTAGAGACTCAGTAGTTGGTATTTTGGTTTTTGTAACCGCTTTCTTTTCGTGGGCAGTTGCTGTCCAGATTTAGTTCTTCCAGCTGTGACATTCTTGCTCTAGTCTTTCTTACTAGCCTCCTGTTTTTTCCCATGCTCTTTTCCTCCTGCTTGTCACTTTGATCTCTCTTGATACTTTCCAGCTTCTCAACACCATAGCCGTTCCTAGTACTGTAGTTAGTGGATACATTACATACACATTTGATAATTGTCATATATCGCACATAAAAACTCACTTGTTCCAGCATTTCACGTGTGAGGCTTTGTTGCTTTTCACATTATTGTGAACTGAATATAACAGTTTTTCTCCCCTTATTTCTACATGACTTTGTGGACTAAATGGTTAATCGATCATTTTTGTATGAAAAACAGATAAATCAGTATTTATAATGAAGCATTAGTGGCCCCATTACTCTTTCCTGTAATTCTCATGCTTTAAAGTGCCTTTTTTCATTATCAGCCCAATTCCCGGCTCTCTTTGTTGTGGCAAACTGCAGTATTTATTTAGCATCATGCATCAGATCCTGTCTTTTGTAATGATGAAGGCTTTGTGTTTGCACTGTGCCTAGCTCAGCATGATATTTAAAAAATGGCTTATTATATACAGATATCAGCACAGATATCATGTTGCATGAATATCTGTGAAGGTGACCCATGTGATCCCTTTCTCAGCCGTCACTTCATTCACCTTTTTATGGATGATATCACAGAATGAAAAATGAACTTGGCCAAGAACATATGAGTTGTTAATGATTTAAGCAATCATACACGAGAGGCCGTTCTTTAACGTCATTATTGGTACGACAGTACTGCGGCAGGACCGAGGCGCTTGCGCCGAGGTCCGTACGCCTGTACTGGAGTTAAAGAACGGCCTCAAGTGTATGATTGCGATTCTATAACACAAACTATCATTGTAATCAACAATATCGTAAACATAATTTCATAATGTGGGCTAATTTGCTCCCAAACCTTCACTTTCTGCTTGAGTTAATCTCCGTCAGAAAGTAGTTCCTATAAAGTAGTTCCCTTGGTAACGAGAGCCGATCAATCGAACACTCCTGCTTCCCCGCTTACAGTTATTGATATAATTATAGTAAATAATATATTATTAACCAATTTATTGACAACAATTCTTGAATTAGGCTATTTATTTATTTACATATTTAACATTTTGGCTTCAGAATGAAGGTGGATGTTCATGCTGCCATTAAACGTGCAATTTTTGAAACAACTCATGAACTCCATGCCAGACTTTTTTGCAGTTGGTGCTGTGGTGTTCACGGAAGAGCTTTCCTCCAGTGGCCGTTTGGCGTGTCCCGGACCGGCAAAAAGCGCGTTGCTCCACATTTTTCTGTTGTCCAGATGATAACTATAAAATCTGACATTTTGTAGCTAACTATTTTCCAACGAGAGACAATGTAACGGCTGTGTGTCGCTATGGAAACCACTACTTCTCCGCTGCTTTCTTGTTCCAGTTTGCAGTTAGCTTTTGAATTGTGGTACTTTTCCAGTTGGTCTACCTGCTCTTCACGTAGCTCTGCATGTTGTCGTTTAGGTGCTTTTTTTTCTAGGCACTCCTCAATCCAGTCCTCCACAGTAAGACCCCCCCGGAGGTTGAATTTAATCTTAAATGTTTCCATATTATGTTTGGAAGTTTGTTTCGTAACGTAAAAAGGAGGGTTTCTGCCCCGTTACTTCTCCGCTGCTTTCTTGTTCCAGTTCGCGGGCCAAGGGTATACCGTTTTTCTCAGACGCGGAGGGATACTGACTTGTTGTGAAAAGGCAGGTTCTATTTGACCGTTCTTTGATCGTGGAATCAAACACGCCTATTGACCAATCAGAGAGCTTGCTCACACCTATGTGTTATAGAATAACCAATTCAACGCCATGTTGCCAGCTGTATCATTTCAAATAATGAGAGCATGATGTCATTCATTGGATAATACCTGCCACTGGTTTCAGAACAGGACCGTTTTTATGTGGAGCTGTTCTAGTTCTGCCTAAATCTTACTGGCCCAAATGATAGTAAGCAATTTGTTACACTTTTACAATACTGGTTAAAATCCTCTGGTATCTCACGAGTCGTTTAAACATGTAAATTCTTGGGGTCACTCACAATTTGATTTTAATTAACCTTGAATTTACTAATTAGGTGTGCTAAATTCAGGATGTATTCTAGTCCGCAGTTGGCTAACGTAGCATTGTGGCTAATGTAGGATAAAAAGGTAGTAAAACTGGTATTTTGTGTACATTTACAAGAAATGACAAATAATGTTTGACACGACTTTGATTTTTGAATAGGATAACTCTCAATCAGAAGCAATATTAAGGCTCCTATGCAGAATTTTTTTTGAATGAAATACAGTTAAATTAAAGTCTAGTATCAGAATCAGAAACAGGTTTATTGCCAGATAGGTTTACACATACGAGGAATTTGACTTGATGTCATGGTGCAGACGTAAAATATAAAACAAGAAATCTAATATAAAACAAAAAATCTTTAAGGGCACCGTAATAAAATATAGTTAACTAAATAGCAATAAAATAAATAAATAAAAAAAGCAGTAATTTACATGGAAATAGAATGCTATGAATGAATTATAGGACATGAAACAGGAAATATGTGTAGTAAGCAGTATGAACATTGTGTGCATTAATGTAATGCATATAGACTACGTTGTGGCTGAGGTAAGTGTCAGTGGGGGGGGGGGGGCGGGCCTTGTTTAAGAGGCCGGTAGCGGAGGGGAAGAAACTGTTCAGGTGGCGAGAGGTTTTGGTCCTGATGGAGCGCAGCCTCCTGCCAGAGGGGAGGGGGGTGAACAGTTTGTGTCCAGGGTGGGAGGGGTCGGAGGTTCTGGAGGCTTGCAGGTCGTGGAGGGATGGCAGATTACAGCCGATCACCTTCTCTGCAGAGCGGATGACCCGCTGCAGCCTGCCCTTATCCTTGGCTGTGGCTGCAGTGTACCAGATGGTGATGGAGGAGGTGAGGATGGACTCCATGAAGTTCACCATCATCGTCTTTAGCAGGTTGAATTTCTTCAGCTGCCTCAGGAAGAACATCCTCGGCTGGGCTTTTTTGATGAGGGAGTATGTTCTGCTCCCGTTTGAGGTCCTGGGCGATGATGGTGCCCAGGAAGCGGAAAGACTCCACAGCAGTTACTGGGGAGTCACACAGAGTGATGGGGGCGGGTGGGACTGCGTTCTTCCTGAAGTCCACAACCATCTCCACTGTCTTGAGAGCGTTGAGCTCCAGGTGGTTGTCCCTGCACCAGGTCACCAGATGGTCCATCTCCCACCTGTAGGCAGACTCGTCCCCACCAGAGATGAGTCCGATGAGGGTGGTGTCGTCTGAACTTCAGGAGCTTGACAGACTGGTGACTGGAGGTGCAGCTGTTGGTGTACAGGGAGAAGAGCAGAGGGGAAATGTTACATATAGTACAATTATTTTTCTCTGAATGATTTGTTGCTACCTGGTTTTTGGTCATAAAACGTAACATGCTGCAGTTGGGTCATCTTATCCTCTGAGCTGATAAGATTCAAATATTGAATCCAGCCTGAAGTTTGGATCTTGGCTTTTTTACAGATAAATCAGGGGATTTTCATTAAGTGGAAGTGGAGCTTTTGAAGAACTTCACTGGTTAAGATTTGGCAGTAGAGCAGTATATCTAAAGCAAAGATTCCTCTAACCAAAGACTCTAAAACTCTTTAATTACATCATTTGATAATTCAATCGCTGCACTTATCCAGACTTTGTGTCTTATAGTCCGATGTAGTGGCATGAAAGCATGTGAGTTTATTTGCACGTTGAAGCCCTCAGAGCCAAGGCTCTAGTTAATGTTATTGCTAATGTTACCTATATATTTTTTTTAAATATTTCAAGAAGAAAAAGAAAGTCAGTGTATTTTTTAGTCTTTAAATCTCATGTTATATTCCCCTCGAAGAATGTAGACCGCCCTGTAATTTCTTAAAGCAAGCACTTAAAATGGATTTGAGTTTACTTCTCGTTCCCCTTCAACCCACATATATATTATTTTGCATCATGCAGAGGTTCTCCTGTCATCATTAGATTCAGGGACTCGTCATTTGAAGCTTAGTCACATGAACGAGAAAGAACCAAGGGCATGCTGCCTGCCAGATATTCATAATGAAGAAGTCATTAAAGTTACCTCCTTGAAAAATAATTGGTTTCAGCTTTTTGGATCAAAGCTGAAGTAAATACCTTTTTAAAAAAATAAAAAAACGTATGTTTGTCTCCATAACTTTAAATGTAATGGCAGTTAAGGCCCTGTCAAACTGTCCCGAAATTGACACCCGATGGACACACGATAAAGGAAATGTTCAAATTCGGCTGTGATCGTAGCAACATCGGGCCATTCGTGAGGGCATTTTAAGCCATCGTATGACCGCCGGTGGAGTTTCTCAGGCTCCGGCAGCAACTTTGTGAGCGGCAACTTCGTAAGGCACTCGTGAGGGCATCTTGTCAAATCGTGTCATCTTCGTGTTATCATCGGTGCATTCGCCCTCACTCTGATCGGGGCGAATGCCCGATGGCACCGATGATAACAAGATGCCCTCACGATGGCCTTACGAAGGGAACAATTAACACACGAATTCAACACGAAAATGAACCTTCGCAAGGTCCTTCGGCAATTTGTTGGCATGCCAAAGATTTTGCCACCGCTCACGAAGTTGCTGCCGGAGCCTGAGAAACTCCACCGGCGGTCATACGATGGCTTAAGATGCCCTCACGAATGGCCCGATGTTGCTACGATCACAGCCGAATTTGAACATTTCCTTTATCGTGTGTCCATCGGGTTGTTTTATTGCACAACAAAATCATGTAAATATATTATGTAAATAACCCAATTTGTGTTCTGTGAAACTAAAAAGGATATAATATATTATTTTGAAGGACAGTTGACAGGAAGTTGTTGTTGTTATGGAAACAACATTACGGAGAAAACGTAATATTTTCTACATATAAAGACGGATAAAGTAAAGAACAAAGTCTGAAGATATCAGTACAGTATCATAGTACTGTAACATAATTGTTTTTGGTACTTTCATTGCAGTTGTATGTCTTAAATGTAATGTAAATGTTGCCTTCGTGTGTGGTTCGGGGCCATCTTCGTGCGAAATTCACAATTCCATATTCGTGTGTCCATCGGGTGTCAATTTCGGGACAGTGTGACAGGGCCTTTAAGGACAAATGCCAGCTTATTTGAAATGTATTGACTTTTAGAAGCATTTGCTAATAAGAACATGGCTACAACCTAATAAGGTTAGATGATTTGGATTTGACTGCATTTAAGAACCACTGTTAGTTTTTTGGTTGTTTTCTGAGAAGCGATCAGTTCAGAGTTGCGGATCCCGTTGGCTAGTAGAAGAGATCATAAGACAGTCACCTGCTGCACTAGCCAGAAGGCTCTTTGATCTGTGTGCTCTCCCTTGCACCCCTGTCTCAAATGAACCCCTCGTTCAGCCCCCTCTGTGTAGCTGTCCTCCCTCCCTTCCTCTCCCCTCCTGCCGGCTCTCGTTCCCTCCTGTGTGCTTCTGCTCACGTACACACCATCCTGGAAGGGCATTGTTTGCACCAGTACCAACGTAGAGCCCTTTAAACTCCCTCGATTCAAGGTCAAAAGCAGAAACACACTATACATTTTGGAAAAGAAGCAAAAACTATGGCCTTTGTTGCATTTGTTCACTGGATTATATTATATTAATGTCACATTGAATCTGTTTACAGCACACTGAACCCCCTGGTAGCATTTTAACTTTGTTTTGGTTGCTTTTTCTGGACACAGGTTGGTGCGCTAACCTTCTCAGCAGCTCCATTGTGTTCGATATGAATGATGCTACAGCTGACAGTTTGTTTTCTTATTCCTCTGGCATCCTGCCTGGCACAGTAAAAAGATGAGGATACAAAGGGGGGCTAATAACCATGTCCCCTGGTGTCAGGCCTAAGTGTCTGACAGGGTCTCGCTCTGCTGCGTGGCTAACAAACCAACAGTGTGTTTCACTCGCTGCCAAATTGGAACTGACGGAGGGTTAATGTGAAGAGCCTGGACGACATGCATGTTTTCCTTCTCCACATGAGTACACAGCTTTTGTTTTGTGTGGATGTGAATTTAGGACTTTAAAAAAAAATTCCCATGCTCACAGGTTTGTTGTGTGTAAACAAGAACTTTAACTCTCCTCATAACACATACTGTAGATATACTAGCGCTGAGCAATATATCAATGTTATAATTACTAGTAAAGATACACTCACTATGGCATAGCAATATATCAATGTTAGATATGTATCTTTATATGAGACTATTTACAGTCTTAGATTTTAGAAGCGTTATCTGCAAGTGTTGTCTTTTTTTCTGGTTTTAAAGGCTGCATTACAGTAAATTGCATTTTAAATGAATATATCAGATTGTTCTAGCAGTTCAAGATTACGAGTCAATGGTCTTGCCATTGCGCAGAGCACAACATAGAGTTGGCTTCTTACCAGAATTACAAAAAAAGCAGTAATGTGGAGTATAATTTAAATATATGAATGTGACTGATATAAAAAACACCTAGAGTACATGCGCTATGAACTAGGACTGCACAATTTGGGGAAAAACTCATATTGCAATTATTGTGGACAATATGCGATTTGCGATATAATAAACAAATGGTATCATGGGTATACTTGCTAGGTTATGGAAAGGACAATGCACAGACTACTGATCATTTTAAAATGTGTGTTTTTCAAGTCATACATCAGTATCACAAGAAATGAAAAAACTAAAACATTTGTAAAGTACTGTTTTTATCTTCTTTCGAAATAAAGGCATTTATTCAAATAATAAAGACACTAGACAAAATAAATGCAACACTATAGACAGTTATTGACACTTTTTTCAATAACAAATATGGGAGGGTGGCTGCTGTCATCGTGGTGCAACTGCTTCAACTATATTATTGCCTTAACCTGCTTCGTGATTAAATCCACATTACTGATCACAATTCTAATTGTGCATATATTTTATTAAAGAATAAATTGCCAACCCTACAATATAGTGACAATATCACATTAAGGTATTTGATCAGATATTGGTGTTGCGATATGATTTTCTTTAAGTAGCCCAGCCATAACACAAACTTGTAAATGGTTTGCTCTGATGGGGGGGGGGGGGATCTCAAAGCTGGAGTGTGTGCAGGTGCTGCGTCTCCTCTTGACATGATAAGAGAGAGAGGATTGAAGGGGGGGTGGGGTGTTGGCCACCAACCAAATCACTCAGCTGATTGGATGGACTGTGCTGTGGGAAGCAGAGGAGGGGAGTACACCAACAAGGGTAAAGGGAATATAAAGCGGCTGGTGATAGTGATACTGCTGTGGCGGGGGGTTACTTTAATTCAAGTGTAATCTAAAAGGGTCCACAGCTGCAGTGTGTGTGTGTGTGTGTGTGTGTGTGTGTGTGTGTGTGTGTGTGTGTGTGTGTGTGTGTGTGTGTGTGTGTGTGTGTGTGTGCGCGCCTGCTCTACACATGACAGGCTGGTCGCTGTCCCTTTTAATTGGGCCTAACCCTGTGGCTGCATGTTTTATTGACTGCAATAACTGGGTCGACGTATCAAGTGTCCTTTTGTTCCCCGCCTGGCTAAAGCATGAAGCCACTCTCAGACTGGAATTTAAGTACAGTATTGTGTCATTAATAAGCAGCTTTTTAAACTGTATGAGAAACTTTTTTATATATAAAAGATCAGTAAGATTCAGTACGTGGCAAATCTTTATCATTACCGTAGCTTTGTATATTGTTTTTGATAATGAAAATAAATGTTTCTTTCAGATATTTACAAACATAATGTCAAAACACACAAGAACATTCTTCAAAAAATAATTAATACAAACAACACTACTAATATTATTATAAAAACAAAACTATATATATGTAATGTATATGTTAATAATTTAGTTTTTGGGAGAAGGGGTGGGATTAAATAAGTGTAAACTCTACATTTTTTTTGTATTGTATAATAATTCTCATGTTAAATGTTTGTATTATTGTTTTACACATTCAAAATAAATCTGATCAAATAAAAAAAAATGACCACCTACAAAATAAATTCTGTGAATTTTGACTTGATCACTTCCATACACACAACATCATTTAGTTATGCTTGTAGTGTATTATTGTAAAACCACATTTATGGTTGCCTTCATACTATGAACATATGGGGCAGGGATGGCAGATATTCTATAAACAAGAGTTCAATTAGTTTACGAGTAACTACATACATTTAGATGCCAGTTTAATATGCACACCTAGCCCTGTAATAAATCCTCTCTTCACGCAGGTTATGATTGCTGTTGAATTGTATTACACTAAACAGAGAGATGTCTGTTATTTAATTTAGCCTTGCTAAATTGGGTGTATTAGTTTTATCAAGGTGGATCTTAAATACTGTCAAGTGATTATGCAAAGAACGTAAATATTAAAATAGTCTTCTTTTCCAAAGATGTACGTTATTGAATAAAAGAGGTTCTCAATTGTTTTCAGGTAAAGACCCCTAACAAGACAGAGAGTATTCTGATGTGACCCTCTTATTTTATTCCCTATTTTTTACACTTCTACAGTCTTAGTGAGAGAAACAAAGGTACAAAGTATAAAAACACAAGACACAATTAAATGATAATAGATAAAGATATGTTTAGATTCTAAGAAGTATATCTTTTTTTAATTGGAATGTTTTGTATAACTATTATATATTTAAAATGTTTGTTTTTATGTGACATTTGTAAGACTTTTTATAGAGTGGTATTTTAAATGAGTGAATCTGAAAACCCAATCCCCAGAGTGAGAATCACTGTCAGAGATGATACCGACCTAGATCAGTGTGTGTGTGTGTGTGTGTGTGTGTGTGTGTGTGTGTGTGTGTGTGTGTGTGTGTGTGTGTGTGTGTGTGTGTGTGTGTGTGTGTGTGTGTGTGTGTGTGTGTGTGTGTGTGGTGTGTGTGTGTGTGTGTGTGTGTGTGTGTGTGTGTGTGTGTGTGTGTGTGTGTGTGTGGTGTGTGTGTGTGTGTGTGTGTGTGTGTGTGTGTGTGTGTGTGTGTGTGTGTGTGGTGTGTGTGTGTGTGTGTGTGTGTGTGTGTGTGTGTGTGTGTGTGTGTGTGTGATGTGTGTGTGTGTGTGTGTGTGTGTGTGTGTGTGTGTGTGTGTGTGTGTGTGTGTGTGTGTGTGTGTGTGTGTGTGTGTGTGTGTGTGTGTGTGGTGTGTGTGTGTGTGTGTGTGTGTGTGTGTGTGTGTGTGTGTGTGTGTGTGTGTGTGTGTGTGTGTGTGTGTGTGTGTGTGTGTGTGTGTGTGTGGTGAGGAATCTGATCTGTGTGTAGCTTCAGACGGAGGTTACTCTATCCGTGTGACCCTACAACACAGAGAGGAGGCCGGCTCTGTTGTGGTTTTACTGAAAGGCTTTCTGATCAGACAAAAGGTTTGATGCTGGCAGACTTCAGATCTGTTGAAAAATAAATGGGTCTCAGTTACTTGCATGATAAGAGATATTAGAAACTGGCACTAATGGAGTTGCTGGTTTTATTAATAATAATATAACATCCTCTTTGATACCGTTTCATCACAAAACATTTTTTTTTAAAGTAGGGCTTCACCACATTTTTCACATATTTTCTATTTTAGTATTACTCTTAACCCTTTTGTAGTTTTTAATTGTTTTATTTGTGAGACCGTTGGAAAGACAATTAACCCCATTAACTCTACTTCTCATATGGAGAGTTGTTTTACAAGTTTCAGTTTCTGTGTTAAAAAAGACCAGTCTGCAGTTACTAGTTTGAGAGATGTTATATGCTGGAATTTGACCAATTGTGGGTCTATTGAATGGTAAAATAAAAGCGTTCAATGTATTGCTACAAAGCAAAAGTCAAGCAACGTCTAGTTAAAGTTGTTCACTCGTGTTGCTTGAGAAATGGAGAGACTGAAAACAAAACTGTGGTCACACCATATTGCAGGCTTTGTATGCAGAACTGTATAAGATTGCAATCTTCAGTACATACTTATCATAATCACCTGCATTGCTATATTCAATACAATTGTTGTCACCTAGATCCTTTAAACACCCTTTAAACATTCTTGTGGTGGCTATTTGTTCTTAAAACTGAAAACAAACCCAAAATCAAAGAGCCGCTAAAGCACCAGGAAGCAAATCTTACACAGGAAAATGTCCATTGTCTAGACGAGAATTTATTTATTATTTTCTATAAACTACAAAGAACACCGGCTTTTATGTCTCTTTTCCTGGTAAAGAAACTGCAGTGGGGTTTGAACCTGTGCTCCCTTGATCCGAACACCAACGCTCTATCCACTTCGCCACACGCCTCCATCTCTCTGCAAAAAACAAAACCATAAATAACTACCAAAACGAACTAAAATATGAACACTAATATGTCACTCAACTTGCCCTTTATATACAGCAATATAATGAACATAACAATGAACAGTTCCAACATCCTAATGACTCTCTTTTCTCCCCTCTCCTCCTCTTTGCATTCTCCTCTCTAGTTACCTTCTCAGCCAACCAGAGCCTGATGCCCTGGAGGCCTGTGTCCTCTCCCTGAGCCAGCAGGGGGCCTCAGTCCCACAGCGGGACACCCAGCTCTAGGTCAGCCTTCAGCCTGAACCCTCCAGCCCCGTCTCAAGCTGTCCCACCCTGCCTCCCCTCCCTCCTCTCCTCTTCCTGCTCCTCTTTCTCCTCCCTCCTGGTCCCCACAGGCCCACCTGGACTCCCAGTCAGCGTTCTCCCTCCATGAGGGGCAGGGGGAGGCGCTTGGGTCCCTGGGGACGGACCCCCGGCCTCTTCATATTGAAACATCTGAGAGCCTCGGGGACCTGGGACAACCAGCCTTCCACGATGTCTCAACTTTAACAGGTGAGTCACAGAGGAAGAATATCTTTCATTTATATATATATATATATAAATATATATATATTTTTTAAACATGTAATCAAGATTCCAAGGTGTATTAAGGTAATTTATCTTTTAAAAAGGCCTGTTTGGTATTTAAACATCTTCATTTAATCTTGCAAAAGTCCTAGGATTTTATGATTTATTTTTTCTTCGACATTCAAAATAATTGCTCACATTGTTTGGTACAATTGACTGAATGCCTGAAAGAAATATTCAGGACCCCCTTGAAAACGAGATGGTGCATCTCAAGGGGTTTATCCCAATGAATAACATTTCTATATAAATATATGAATATAAATGAGAAGACACTCCTATTTTATTTATGTTTTTGCAAAAACTCTTAAACCCTTAATTAAGAATTTTTATTTATGAGCATTTTGCAAATACCAAGCACAAGAGTTCATTTTATTGTAAACTTATAAGAAAGGTATGTTCATAGACCTATCAGTAGAGGGCAGTGTGTCATTGTAGGTGACTATTTGTTGTGACATGTTGTTAAAGCCCTTTTTCTCTGTTTGTTTCTCTATCCTCATATAAACCCATACACTCACAAACGTTATCCATATTACACAGACCTTTGTTCCGACCTGCCCGAGTTGGAGATAGTGAGCCTCCTGTCTGAGGGTCAGCCCAGCTACACCCTCCGAGCGGACACGGTGTTCGGATACGACCATGACGACTGGCTGCACACCCCTCTGCTGACACCAATCGTGGCTCTGGGACTCACACACGAGCAGATAGAAGAGACGCTCAAGTACTTCTGTGAGTAGCGTCTTATGTTCACTACCTGATGGAGGGATGTTTCCAAAACACCTTTTGACCTTTTGTCTGTTGTGAGGAAGTCACATGAGATGATCAGTTTACAGCATTTGCTTACAGTGTTTTCATACAAACATCGGTTTGTCATATCACTGCCTTTATACTGCAAACACAAGGTTTCCCTGCTGCTTTTTGTTCACTAAGCCTTAGTTATGCAAGTTCAAAACCTGTGAAGTTATAACGTTTGTTGCAAATGTACGTTTAATTTTTTGATGTCTGGCTAAGGACCGCAACGGTTTTGTACAAATGCTTCAACAGATAAAGGATAGGTGTGGGAAAGGAATACACGGGGATGACAGATTATTTTACCCAGTTGAGTGAAATTCTCATATGTTTTGAAGTTTAGAGAAACAGTAATATTTTGTTAAAAGAGATACAAGTGCACTTTTCATTAACTAGTGAAATAGTTGCATTCCTCATCTCAATAAGGGCTTTTCCTTTCCTTCATTCATATTTTGCCCACAATTAAGGATAAACTTGAGGATGTGTGTGTGTTCTCAATGAGTTACTGAAAGCTCTCCTCCACGCACACACTCCCACGTCTGTGAGTCACAGATGTCAAATGTCACCAAGCCGATTAACCTGCCGTCACTTGGCTTCCTGAACAGTTTCCACTGCAGCGCTGCAGACGGCACATCCCAGCTGCCGCTCAGAAAGAGTTTATTATTAGATGCATAGGTGTCTAGACCTATGGGGGAATGGGAGATTGTGTGCGTCCTTGCCTTGACTTCTATAAGGCTTGCTTGTATACAGAAGATGTGTGCATGAGGGCTAATTTCTACCATTTATTTGATCCTGTGATCTGCTCTGAGATTTAAATTCAGTGTTGATCAGCTCGACTTGTCATTTTAAAGACCCCTATAAGGAATGGATTAGAGTACATACAGCCTAATTTCAAAACAGTTTGACACTTAAATTGCAAAGCCAGTTGTCAGCAACGCATAACATTAAACACACTGTCTGAATGTGCACAATTCTGACATATTTACTCTGCAATGATATTTGACAAGGTTAGGCAAGGCAAGGCAAGTTTATTTATATAGCACTTTTCAACAGAAGGAAATTCAAAGTGCTTTACAAAAAATGAAAGACATTAAGAAAATGGCATTTAAAATCAGTCATTAAAAAGAAAAGCTAATAAAATAAACATTAAAAGAAAAAATACATGGATAAAAGTTACAGTGCAGTCTAAGATATGAATATATCAATTAAAAGCAGCGACAAAAAGAAAAGTCTTCAGCCTGGATTTAAAAGTAGTAAGAGTTGCAGCGGACCTGCAGGTTTCTGGGAGTTTGTTCCAGATATTTGGAGCATAATAACTGAACGCTGCTTTACCATGTTTAGTTCTGACTCTGGGGACAGAAAGCTGACCAGTCCCTGAAGACCTGAGAGATCTGGATGGTTCATAATTTAGCAGGAGGTCAGAAATGTATTTTGGGCCTAAACCATTCAGTGCTTTATAAACCAGCAGCAGTATTTTGAAATCTATTCTTTGACACACAGGAAGCCAGTGTAAAGACTTCAGAACAGGAGTGATGTGATCCACTTTCTTAGTGTTAGTGAGGACTCGAGCAGCGGCGTTCTGAATTAGCTGCAGCTTCCTAATAGATTTTTTATTGAGACCTGCAAAGACACCATTGCAGTAGTCCAGTCTACTGAAGATAAAAGCATGGACAAGTTTTTCCAAATCCTGCTGTGACATTAGTCTTTTAATCCTAGATATATTCTTTAGGTGATAGTAGGCTGATTTAGTAACTGTTTTAATGTGACTGTTGAAACTCAGGTCAGAGTCCATGACTACACCTAGATTTCTGGCTTTATCTGTTGTTTTGAACATTGCAGACTGAAGCTCAGGTTAGGAAACTTTGCTCTGCAGTAACAGAGACTCCGGCTCAACCATGGTAATCTCAACCCATAATCTACTGTAGGGCTGAACTATTTTCTCCTCTTACAAATATAAACCATATTATATTGTTTATACAACCATATTGTGATTTAGATCAAATGTAGCATGTATGCATTGCCATTTACTGTTTTGTTTGATCAATTCATAATGGCAGGTGTATTTAAGCAGTTTTTTTATGTATCAGTACTCTTAATAACTTTGCCCTTTTTAACTGATAGTATTTCATGTGATTGTGCTGCTACTTCCTCATAATGCTAGATAGGCTGTACCAAGCCATGCTACATGTTCCTATCAGGACAGACTGACCCGTGCCAAGCCACAGTGTTTGACATATTTGGTCAGGGGGCATTTGGTTTTGTTCGTTTTTCACAGTACTGTATAGTAGTATATGGTATAGATTTTGGAGCATGTAAATAGACTGCAAAGGAGTTTCTCTCCCAACTCCCCCCCCGATTTCACTCTTTTTAATGTACGTGGCATAATGACATCACTGAAGATATGTTTAGATTATATTATTAGGTACACTTGCGCTTCTATTGGCTAAACGCTCCAACACATTGTACGTTACAGGCTAAGAAAGCGGTTGACCAATCACAACAGAGCCGGCCAGCTAACCAATCAGAGCAGACTGGCTCTGGTTTCAGACTAGGGTTGCAAAGGGGTGGAAAGTTTCCATGGAAAGTTAAGCTGGGGAATCTTGGAAATATTCGATGCAAAATTAAACAAAAAAACATGACATTTCTACTGATTTAAAAAAAATTTTTTTGATGTAGAACAGAACAAGTTTGAATTATTTTATTCAACAAATATTGTTTCTTATTGAAGAACGAAAACAGGAATGTTGTGTTACATTTTTGTGTTACTCATCCCCCCCCAACCCCACTCATTAAAAAATGAACAAAAATGCACCCCCCATCCACAAAGTCCCATTCAAAATGTTAAATGAAAAGAGCCCTTCTCTCTCCAAAAAGTCCCATTAAACATGCAAATCTTCCTTCGAGCGATCCTCTGCATTTTTGCTAAACCCTTTCAGTCAATGGGCTCTTCCTGGGCCTCATCAACATCACACTCTGAGTCTTCCTCTTCAGTGTCACTGTCCAGCCTTGTTGAGGATGGCTCTGTGTCCGGCTCAAAGAGCCTTAGGTTTGCCCGAATAAATTCCCGTTAATTCCCGTTGAAAGTTTCCATCTTTGAAAATTCCCGGAATTTTGCATCCCTATTTCAGACAGAGGGTGAAAAGAGGTGCTGCAGCACAGGCAGTATGAGAAAAATAAAGAGCTTTTTGAACATTGGAGTCATAGTCACATGTCATAGTCAAGGCACAAAATGAAATGATGAAACTCTCTCTTTAACACTTTTCCAGTTGATTGTTTTGGTTTAACAGCCAGCAAAAGTATGTCTTTTTAGTTTTACATCTTCCCAGTTCAAATTGTCACACAGATGATTTGTTTATTTAAATGATTTATTGGAAATTGGAATTTCTTTTAAATTATAAATAATTCAAGCAAGCACATGTTCCTCTGACAGCAGGGAACACAGAGTTATACTGTAAAGCCTAATATACACATCTAAGTTAACAAATATGACATGTGGGGTTCCTCAAGGCTCCATCTTGGGGCCTCTTCTCTTTAACATCTACATGCTACCACTGGCTCAAATAATGAAAAACAACAACATAAGTTACCATAGCTATGCGGATGACACACAAATTTACGTAACAAATTCACCAGGAGACTATGCTCCAATTCAAACACTGAGTAAGTGCATTGAACAAATCAATGATTGGATGTGTCAGAACTTTAAACAAACAAAGATAAAAGATAAAACTGAGGTAATGGTTTTTGGAGCCAAGGCAGAACGTATAAAAGTTAGCGCTGAGCTTCAGTCTGCAATGTTCAAAACAACAGATAAAGCCAGAAATCTAGGTGTAGTCATGGACTCTGACCTGAGTTTCAACAGTCACATTAAAACAGTTACTAAATCAGCCTACTATCACCTAAAGAATATATCTAGGATTAAAAGACTAATGTCACAGCAGGATTTGGAAAAACTTGTCCATGCTTTTATCTTCAGTAGACTCGACTACTGCAATGGTGTCTTCACAGGTCTCACTAAAAAATCTATTAGGAAGCTGCAGCTGATTCAGAACGCTGCTGCTCGAGTCCTCACTAACACTAAGAAAGTGGATCACATCACTCCTGTTCTGAAGTCTTTACACTGGCTTCCTGTGTGTCAAAGAATAGATTTCAAAATACTGCTGCTGGTTTATAAAGCACTGAATGGTTTAGGCCCAAAATACATTTCCGACCTCCTGCTAAATTATGAACCATCCAGATCTCTCAGGTCTTCAGGGACTGGTCAGCTTTCTGTCCCCAGAGTCAGAACTAAACATGGTAAAGCAGCGTTCAGTTATTATGCTCCAAATATCTGGAACAAACTCCCAGAAACCTGCAGGTCCGCTGCAACTCTGACTACTTTTAAATCCAGGCTGAAGACTTTTCTTTTTGTCGCTGCTTTTGATTGAACTATTCCTATCTTAGACTGCACTGTAACTTTTATCCATGTATTTTTTCTTTTAATGTTTATTTTATTAGCTTTTCTTTTTAATGTCTGATTTTAAATGCCATTTTCCTAATGGCTTTAATTTTTTGTAAAGCACTTTGAATTTCCTTCTGTTGAAAGGTGCTATATAAATAAACTTGCCTTGCCTTGCCTTGCCTAATATCCTTAGATGTGAAGCGAACAAACAAGTAGTATTCCATGGAAGCATTTTTGCTAAAGTTTAGGGCCACACCTACGTCTCATTAATCATGCATCATGGTAAGCCTCTAACCACAACAATGAGGGCAGGGGAAATACCCACACATTGAGTCAGACATGCAGTCGAGCAGAGGGATCTAACTTGTTTGGTTAAATGATTAAACGCAGCACGAGATTTACTTGGAAGACTGTGGGTAGAGCGTGTCTGATCTATAATAATTGATAACTGTTTATATGATTATTGTGCAGGGCTGTATTTCACTGTGGATCAAAAACAATGCTAAAGACCTTCCAGGGTGTTTCCTCAGACAATTATTGACCGGGGATATCAGCGCTCAGTTTTCAGGTCCTTATCGTCACACTGAGTAACAGAAGTGGGCTGAGCTGCTTTTATCAAGACTTTATTTAAACAGTACTTCTATGCTTGTTTTTTGTAACAAGTTTCCAGAGGTAACTAGTTCAATAGTTAATAATAAATATAAGGGCTATTTCAAAGCTTGAGGTGAAATGATGTTTGGAGAAAGTTGAATCAGAGCAGATTGTTGATTTTATTCCTGGGAGGGGCCTCATTGTCACATCTTTACTTGTTATTGTGGGCAAAGTACTTGAGACTTTACTTCTTTATTACCTAGAGTTGTTATCTTGCAGCATTTCTAGTGGTGTTGTTAGAGCAATGGCTTTTTTAACTTGGAAGTAGTCAAACCATTCTTGGAATGGAATTTGAAGTCACCTCTTTAACCATACACATGCTGCTCTCAAAGATGTTATCCTGCAACAGATAAATGCTGGAAGAGAGCGAGCGTAGGGATGGGAAATTGCAGAGGTGAACGTTGTGTCTGCACTGACTCTTGCGTGCTGCATTCGACCTGAAAATAATCTGTTTTGGGTGAAAAATGTATGAAGGCATTAATATTTGATTGTCAGAGAAACGCTTGTGTCTAGGTCACAGACGGACGGAGACAAACCCGTATATATAGGACAGTGGTGTGGGCAAGGGCTTTGGATCATTGCAGCAGAACAGAGTTCACTGTAAAGTTCATTGGAAAGCAGACCTATTTAGATAAAACTGAATCGAGATGAAAAACAATCTTTGCGGTTCGCTCATAATCTAGGAAGAATACTTACCTATTATGTGCTCACAGAAAGCAACTCTCCATTGCTCAGAATGACAAATATGGTTTATTTATATTTTGATATATATAATAAATTCCATATCATATTTGACTAAAACACTTACTGAATCACTATTTTAGTGTAGAAAGAAACATATATGAATAGCAGGATGATTAATTAATGATCCCAGACAAAACCCCTAAAATCCTAGACTCACAGTGGACCCTCTGTTTCTCCCATCAGCCCCCTGTACAGTGGGTGTGGCTCTGTCTGCAGCAGCAGCAGAGCCCTCTCTGTGCCTGCTATTACGTATGTGCTCAGAGCAAGAGCAGCCATTGGCCCGGGCGGAACCTACCATCTGCCTCAGATCCTCAGGGGTGGGTGGGCTTAATGCAGCATCCTTTCAAACTCCATCAGCATCCATATCCTGAATTATTTTTTCAAATACAGCTGACTATACTTATCTCAATGACCCTGGTGATCAATATCGGCTTTCATGGCTTGGGGTTGAGATTTGTCTTCCTTCTTCAACCCCCCTCCTCTTCCTCCCCTCTTTTCTTACCCGGTAGTCCAACGTGGCCAGGTGAACGAAGGCAGTCATGACGACAGATGGCCGGTACAGTCTGAGGGATTAAATATTAACATGCAGCAGCTCAGATCCTCTCACACACACAGGAACACACAGGTACACACACACACTCCCTCACGTAGGCTGGTTTGTACCAAAACACACAGGCCAGCAGAATCATGCCGCAGACACAGTTGGTGTGTGACAGCGCAGGATATTCACAGTAATTTATCTGAAGATTATCTGGGATTTATTTAACCGATGGACGGAGAGGCGGAGGACACTTTTTCTCCGGTCACCATGGAGGTGTGGAGCTCCTCTGCATCCGAGGTGGAGGAAGAAGACAAGAGCATTTCTAGTCTTGTGAATGAAGTAGTGGATGTGGACAAGACATGTCTTAACAGCAATAACAATAATAATAACAACAAGGACATCCTTTGCCGGGAGGTGACACAAGGTGAGATTAGTTGGTGGTGCGTGATGATGCAGACGACAGGGAAAAGCAGCTGGCATGCACAAGAGACTTACATGCTTAGAGAGGAAGTTACATAAAATACTATGTAAAGAGTCATGGTTAATAATTATTGTAATCTGCAGGTAAAATGCTGCTGTCTGGTGTTTTTTTGTCCTACATTGCGTTGTCAAGATCTGTGTTATCGAAGTGCTAGATACTTTATAATGCACTGGATGTTCTGCAGTGATGTCATTGAAGGTGCAACATACAAGTCATGATTAACATCCGACAAAAGGCGGTTTCTGCAGCTCTTTTCACAACACTCCTTTTAGCTTAACATGAACGTGCCCTGAGACGGGTAAAGTTTTGTAAATACATTCAGTGTGGTGAAGGTCACTGATCGTGTGTGTGTGTGTGTACGCTGCAGCAGCACAACCATCTCTGTGTACATGTCAGCAGTTGTCATTGGCAGCATTGAACATTTTGTGTTTTTCTTTGTTTTTAGTATATGGAGGTCAAAGCCATAGAACTAGGGAATCGTATTTGAATGCTTCCAGTTTCTCTGACAAGGTTTGAACCAGAGATCTTAATTTTGGAAATCCTGAGAAACGAGAATCAAATTGGACAAATGAGAATGATTGAATGACCTGATTGCTCTTGAATGCACCGCTGTTAAATGTTCCCAAACCCTATTCTGAAGAACAAAGAGTGTCGGTACATTATCTATGCTACTTCTCATGCATGTCATACATTTGTGAAAAGCCTCCTCTATCGCTCCTCTTTACCAGGCATTCTTTGTCTAAATGGGCACGTGGTTGGCACCCAAACACTGCGACACGGGCACCAATCCAGACATACAGGACACCCAAACAAACCAATGTGTGGCCTCTGTTGTGCAATGAGACTTTAAATTGGATATACAGCTCACCCCATTCTTCTTGAATCTCCATCTCTAACTGTATGGTTCCAGTGTTGAATTCCAACACAGAGACTCTACATGTTTGCTGGAGCTGTGTTTTTAGTGCACATATACTTCACTTGTTTCTGTTGGACACATTGTTTCCGAGTGCTTTGTTGTGTGTTTATATGATCTTTTTGCTCAAATCCAGCTTTAATTTGAAACCTAATTGTAATAGATCGGACACAAAACTTGTTTATAGTGAGATTAATGTTACCATTATGAAATCTGTAGACTGTTCACTCTTAAATTATACTTAAATCATTACCGATTAAACTAGTGAGTTAAATGTTAGCTCCTGCCAGTTTTGTTCAAGTTTGCCCTTTCACAACAGTAGGGATCAATATGGGATCAATGTGAATCTTGTTCATAAAGCTCTTTGCCTGTCTGATCCCCATGACATAACAGACGTCATAAGTATACGTAGCTCAGCAGAGTTCATCCACTATGTACACTATTAGGCCTGCAGTTCAGGGTAGCTGCCTGGATTTAGCTTAACTCAAACCCTAAAACCTCTAGCTGGCAAAGCAGCATCCATTTCCTTGATCTGCTCTCGGGTCAAAAGGAAATAGATATACAGTTATTTACTAAGTTGAGTCTTTGTGGATGTACAGTTCATTCGTGTGTGTGTGTGTGTGTGTGTGTGTGTGTGGTGTGTGTGTGTGTGTGTGTGGTGTGTGTGTGTGTGTGTGTGTGTGTGGTGTGTGTGTGTGGTGTGTGTGTGTGGTGTGTGTGTGTGTGTGTGTGTGTGTGTGTGTGTGTGTGTGTGTGTGTGTGTGTGTGTGTGTGTGTGTGTGTGTGTGTGTGTGTGTGTGTGTGTGTGTGTGTGTGTGTGTGTGTGTGTGTGTGTGTGTGTGTGTGTGTGTGTGTGTGTGTGTGTGTGTGTGTGTGTGTGTGTGTGTGTGTGTGTGTGTGTGTGTGTGTGTGTGTGTGTGTGTGTGTGTGTGTGTGTGTGTGTGTGTGTGTGTGTGTGTGTGTGTGTGTGTGTGTGTGTGTGTGTGTGTGTGTGTGTGTGTGTGACCCGCTGACCGTCCAGCTGCTGCTTCAATCCACTGTAAGTACAAGAGGATTTGAGGAGTCTATTATCTGATTAACCATTGTTCATTTATATAATGTATTTAGCAATCACACAACCAGTTACGTGTTATTTAGGTTGTAGTTAATGTTTATTAATAGTCTGTTTCAAAGTCATTTAGTCAATGGTAATGATCAGAAATAGACATGTTTACACTGTTGTTGATTAGGATTATGTGAGAACTGTACTTCTATTGTACCTTTTTTATATATATCTATGATTTAATTAATTTAGAGTCAAGCTGTAAATCCCTACGGTACATACCAATTTTTTAAACAATCTGTTTTTTGAGATTTTCCACAACAAAATATACAATATAATCAATACAAACAGCATCAGACATCAATTCTTACTTCTGTCGTTAAATGTTCGTAATGGACACGAACAAGTAGGGCAAAATACCAACAATAGATGGTCATTAAAGCCTACAAATAAAAAATACTAACAGGATAATGTAAAAGTATTGTATCTGCTAACATGATGTTGCAGTGCACTCAGCCTTTTAGTGGTTAGCCAGACTTTGAATATGAATCAGTCAAAAACAAAAGAGGCAGAGAATACTCAATCAACCCAAACAATGTGAAGCACATCAGATGAACAGCTGTCAAGAAAATGACTAACAAAAATGTCATCTAGACCTGTATCTCAGGTCTCGATGGAGACAGCTGTAGCCGTCATGTTGTTTGCTGCTCTCACAGTTCATATAGGGGGCCACCCTCAATACACGTCAGTGTGTACGTACAACTATGCTAATACATATTTTCAGACTACCTCAAGAGCTCACGCTCAAAACTGCACTTATTAGGGTTTCAGCTAAAACACCAGGCAAGGAGGAAGTTGACGGAATAGCAGTTGTTGAGAAAATACTGCTAAACGAACACTTATTGCCTTGAAGCAAATGACAAGATCCTTGTTGGCAGTTGATTTGTTAGATAATTATAAATGTTCAAATATCCTTTTTTTCTGAGAACATCAGGGATTTCTCATCCTTTTAGCTCAAAGATTAAGAAAGATTTTAGAGTGTAAGAGTCAATGTGACTATCATATTCGGCAAGATCTTTTATTTTATGATTTAATTGAATAAGTTGGATTGACAATATACTGTAAAAGTCCTTCATCTTGGAGGCAGTTTAGGTGGTCCAGGATTCGTCTTTCTATTTCACATTCAGTGTTGAAGTAAATTACATGAATGAAATAGTCAGTTTTAAGATATTGGTGTTCCAGACTATACTTCTGCATTAGTGTATCCGATGTATCCTTCCTGACATTTGTCTGGCAAAGCCTAGTGATTAGTTTAATGAGTTAAAATGGTCTCACCATCACCTGTGAAACCTTTTTGCTTTTGCTTTTCTCTTTAATCTGCTAAGTACAGATGGAAACATGACCTCTACCTGCCCGTTAATCACCACCGACTGATGGACATGATTTCCGTGTATATAATTCATGATACAGCTATACTGTGCAGCCCAAGGTTCTTTCCATTAGTCTGATTAGACGCCGCCCAATCACGGTTTCTCCGGTCAAATTCAAGCACCTCAATCTGATTACTTTGCGGCATGGCAACTTCCCATATCTTTAGTCGAGCTAAGCCTACCACCAAAGTAAGGTTACACAACTGATTTCAGATTAGTGTCATTCAGAATTGCACACTAGTCCAGGCACATTTTACACACAGTCTTAAACAATACACAAAACCTACAATTGTGAGAAGTATAAAAAAGGAACACAAAATGATAAGGCAGTGCTTATAGTTTATTACTGAAATCTTTTGTGAAATCAACAGATTACGAGCAAATGAAAAGTTTTCAGAGCTTCACCATTATTGACTTTGAAGTGGACCCAAACACAGCACTCTCCAGGATGTAAACAAAGTGGCAGGCCAATAGCCAGCCTCTGTTATCCCCTCCATGCTGTACGTGTCCTGCTGGCACGAACACTTCATCAGTTCAGCCACCGGCAGCATCTCCTGATGAGCTATATCGGTATCCAGGAGAACGAGGTCTTTATTGCCCTCTTATCTGGGCTAAAAGGGATCAAGCTAAGAGGATCAGTATCTGGCTGACCGCATGGACAGGTTGTGGTCTGTAGCGGAGGAAACTTAACAAAGAAACAAGATGTAGTCGAGGCTCTCATTCACACAGAATGTGCTGTTTGCAGGCTGTGTGTGGAAATATACACACTGGAAAAGGATATGTGTGACAAGGCTGGGATCTGTTTATTCATTTGTTTACATCATGATATCATCTACAAATCTACATTATAGAGCTAGTCCGTTCCATTAGAGCAGTGCTTTCAGAAATTCAATTGAAGACTGGAAAAAAATAATAATTTAAAGAGAAAGATACATGTTGGGATGTGATTTGGCGAAATGGTTAGAAACAGCGGTATGTTTTTAAATAACATTTTAAGTGGCAAACAAATTAAACTTTAATCTGTGAATGTGCTAATCATTTTTTTATTGTCATAATACAACTAAAAACTGAATTGGAGCCTTTGCAGACAGCAAGGCTTTGTTGTTAAGTATCCTTTGTGTGCATACAGCTCTTCCTCCATTCATAAAATCCCTCCTCCCCCCTCTCCTCCCCCCTCTCCTCCCCCCTCTCCTCCCCCCTCTCCTCCCTCAGTGCTGTGCTCGGACAGAGTGGGCCAGGTCACCAAGACATATCATGACATCAAGGCGGTCACTCACTTGCTGGAGGAGGTGAGACACACAGCAGATGAACGGGATTATAAAGGATAACAGTTTTATGCCTCCTTGCCAAAATGCTGGTTTTCTATCTCCCACATTATGAACAAATGAAGTTCTGCTTCGCCATCATGCATTGTTCCCTAAAATAATATGAAATGTTGCATCACTTTGCAGAAAGAGCGGGATCTCGAGCTAGCGGCGCGGATCGGTCAATCCCTGCTGAAACAGAACCAAGAAATAACCGCACGCAATGAAATGCTGGATGAGCAGCTGGAAATAGCAAAGGAAGAGGTACAAAATCAACATGTGTAACAAATTTGACACCCACTGAAACACACAGACGCTTTTGTTATGAATGTGGTGTTATACAGTTAATAATAATTCAATATTGTATTTCAAGATTGCTCAACTTCGCCATGAGCTGACAATGAGAGACGACCTCCTTCAGTTCTATGCGAGCACCGAGGAGATCGAGAACGCTGAATCACGTTCCCCGTGGGTACACATACACACACACACACACACACACACACACACACACACACACACACACACACACACACACACACACACACACACACACACACACATAGTGCTTATTGGGCCTTTGACTAAAATGTGTTATTAGTTTCTTAATAAACAATTTCAAACAGCTGACAAGATGTGCTTTACTACACTATCCTCGTTTTTCTCATATAATGAACAAAATAAAAATCATTTGTGTCGTAATGAAAACTCATATTGATTCACAAAAGAATTCCATCCTTTCTATTATAATCGTTGAAAAAGAACGTGGTAATGGGTTGAGTCTTTGAAAGTAAACATAGATCAGAACATCCTCTCTGATCCTCTTTAAATGTTTCCAGCTCAGCAAACACTCTTTCCCATCAGCAGTTAATCATTATCTCTATTCATTATTGTTCTCTGTCCATTTCTTCTCATTGCAGCAGCTTAGTTATTCAGTTAATTTTTAAATAATTGAGTGAAACAAATATATTTATTAAACAATCTTTAAACAATGATTGTCAAGATATCTAATGCAAACACATGTTTCTTTCCTTGTAGGATAAAAAGAAATGAGTCATGCACTTCTCTCACCAACTTGGTCCACTACGACTTCCTGCATCAGAAACTGAAGGGTCTGGAGGACGAGAATCGCATGCTGCGAACAGAGGTGTGTGACACTGAGATCACAGGAACATACACACTGGGTGATTTTCATTGACTTTTAAATGCTAATGTAATATACATCGTTTTATGAACAACTGACTTCATTTAGTTTATACATCCAGCACATATTCCTCCACTGTAAGATTTATTTTCAGAAACTGCTTGAAATGCAGTATGTAATCTTATTTAAGATTGCATACTGCATTAAAAGGATGTAGAACTTGTAAAAACACGGATAAATACTAGGGATGTAACGATACCAAAAACTCACGGTATGATAATATCGCGATTTAAAAAGTCCACGGTACGATATATATCGCGATTTATTTATTTTTTGTACTTGAATTTTTTTTCTTTATTAAATAATACATCTGATTTGTACAGCATTTTAGTAGGATAGTAGTATTTTAAAGTGTCAACAATATAATAATCAGACCCTGCTATAGAATACATCAAGTTTCACTTTAGTTTTTCAAGTAACTCAACTCTAACTCACTCACTCACTCACTCACTCACTCACTCACTCACTCACTCACTCACTCACTCACTCACTCACTCACTCACTCAGCATCATCAAGGTTATCTTTTAGGAATAGGAGCATGTCCACATTTCCAGGTAGAAGCTGGGATGTTTGGGCGTGTACAATATCCCCTGCTGTGGAAAAAACTCTCTGGCTTGGTACTGATGTTGCTGGGACAGAGAGATATGCTTTGGCCATGGGCAACAGCAGTGGGTCAAACTGTGCATTGTCTCTCCACCACTTCAAAAACAATACAGTTTTTGCCAAGAAGGTGAGGCTTATTGACAGGGCGAGATATAAATATACTGTTGGTACTTGTCAATGTCTCTAGGTATGTACATGTAGCCCTGTAAATACAATGTCCTTTATTGTCATCTGTTGTTTTATGTTCATGTTGTAACCTACTTGCTGCCATGTTGGACAGGTCTCTCTTGAAAAAGAGATTGATGATCTCAATGGGACCATCTGGTTGAATAAAGGTTTAAAAAAATAATAAAATAATAATTCAAATAAATAAATAAATCGCGGTATATTTTGTCAGTCTCACGACGGTATTGAGACATTTATTTACCGCGATATTCGATATATCGTTACATCCCTAATAAATACACTTACAAAACGTTTTTACAGTTTAACAAAACATTTCGTTAGCGTGAAAAGTATGATCATTTGATGATGTCATTATTTCAGGCCAGTGATCTCACAACAGAGACGACCAACTACGAGGAGCAAGAGCAGGAGCTGATGATGGTGTGTGTGGAAGAACTCTGTAAGTGTTCAAGCCTTCTTTCAATGTTTTAAATAACACACTAGCTACAGGTGTATTTATTAGGCCTTGTGTGTTTCAGCATCTGTCAATAAGCAGGTGGTGGACCTGTCAGAGGAGCTGGCGCGGAAAGTGGAGGACTTCTTCCGGCAGCAGGAGGAGATCAGCTCGCTGCTCGCTCAGGCCGTGGACCTGCAGGCTCGCTGCAAAGGGGTGAGAGACGCTCCTGTGTTCTGGATCAATGGCGTCTAATCACTGTAAAGCTCTGCTGACTCTCTTCCTCCTGTCCCTCTAGATCACACATGAAAATGAGGAGCTGAACCAACACCTGAGTGCCTCCCGTGAGAGCCAGCTAAATCTTCAATCAGAGGCAAGACACTTATAATCACTTTGACAACATATTTAGAGTACGATCCCTCTCCTTTCTACAGAGCCGCTAAGGAGACAAAGAAAAGTTGTTCTCTTGCTCACACGAAAGTTACCAGTGTGCAAAGGAGGAGCTGGCACGCACAGGAGAACACCAGTTCTTCTTGTACTGCAGTTTGACAGAAATGTCTCCCCCTGTCTGCAGCTCAAGGACCTGCGGGACAAGTACTCACAGTGTGAGGACATGCTCTGCGAGGCCCGAGAGGACATCAAGAACCTGCGGAATAAGAGCCTCCCCAACAGCACAGTGCAGCGCTACACCGCGCTGGCCTCCGTCCTCCCCATGGACTCTCTGGCAGCCGAGATTGAGGGCACCTTCCGCAAAGGCCTGGACACCCCCGCACCCTCAGAGTACAGGTCGGTCTGACATTTTATGTTTTTTTATGAGGTCCTTTTATCATCCTTATATTAGTGATGGACACAAGTTTACAGTTCGGGTTGTTTCAAATTAGACATTTCCAAATGTGTGTTTTTCTGTTCTTCCAAAGTAATTCCCTGCACCAATAAGGGTTTATGAACATTCAAATGAAAATATGATGAGACGTTTTTTGGGTTGATTGTTTAGGTGGCCAGGAAACTGTCAACTTTCTTGACATCTTTGAAAATACATTTTCAATAAGCTGAACTGTAACAAATCATATAAAGACTCAGAGTTCGGATTATGAGAAAAGAGAGCTTTGTGAACATTAAAGCATTGAGACATGTCACAGTAGAGGATGTCATAATATTGTGACAGTGTTTTTCTTTTTCAGTATTCGCTTGTATTTTCCCATTTTCTTTTTTTCTGTGTTTATTTATGCACCAATACTCCAAAGCTAATTCTTGTTATCAAAACCCATAAGGCAATACACCTTTATTCTTATTCTGATTGCCTACTGCAGCTTGAAAAAATACAATGACAAATTACAGTGTGTCTTTTATCTAACAGGTTGGCAGCTGAATGAAATCATGTAGATTGTGTTAGAACTTTCCATGCCCACTCATGCCCTGTTTCTCCTCTCAGGACCCACCCGTGGCGTGTGTTTGAAACAGTGAAGGTGGTGAACAAGGTTGCGATGAGACTGCGGTCTCGCTGCCCCTCCCCCGGGCTGCCCGGCTCCAGCCCGCTGTCGGCTCGCGCCAGCTGCACCAGCACCCCCAGGACCAGCTACTACGGCTCCGACAACATCAGCCTCACCCTGGAGGAGAAGCCAAACTGCAACAATGCTCAGAAAGAAGACAACAGGTGTGTTTAAGTGCATAGTGTTACATCAAATGGAAAATTACAGATCTAAATATAATCATTTTATATGCATATTTCATATTTTTAGAAACCTCCTTGATGTTAAGATGTTTTTATAACATGAATTCATTGTCCTTGAATGTGTAATGACTGCTACTTTTAAATGTTCACTAAAAGTCTTGGCAATTTTTATATTTTTTTAAGTTTTATTAAATTAAAACTGTTGAAATGTAGTTTTAAAAAATTCTGTTTATAATAAACATTTAATTAAATCTAAAATATCCCCTTGTTTCTTTTGCCGACGTCCTGTCGTTGTAAATTAACGCAAAGCAATGAAAAAAACAAGTGTAATATTTTGTGTCCTCTTTGGAGTTATCGTGTTTTTATTTTTAACCTATATTTAAACTTTATTCTTCAATATGTCGATATGGTCACAGTTAAATGACGTCAGCCTCTTGTCTGGGTCATATACAAACTGGTTGTTGGCAAACATTCAAAGTCATAGATTATGTTAACCAAATGAACCAATATATTCCCTGCAGTGGGAGTGGGCCGAAGCGCCTGGGCCAGCCGGGCACCCCCGGGGGTCAGGACCTGGAGGCCGCCCTGCGCAGCCTGTCGGCCCGCCAGCAGAGCCACTCCTCTGAGCGGCCGTTCTTCGACGTGGAGCGTGAGCGGAAACTCCACGCCCTGGCAGCGGACTGCGAGGAGGCAGAAGGCTCCAGCGGCTTCCTGACGCCCAACGACAGCCTGGTCTCCAGCCCGGCCACCTCCACCGGCACCAACTACTCCAACGGCAGCTCCCGGCACTCGTGTGGCTCCTCAGGAGGATCCAGGTCCTACCTGCCCGACCGCCTGCAGATCGTCAAACCACTGGAAGGTAAACACTTCAGCTTGATGCAGCGTCGTGTCAGTCTCTTGGAGTTTATTCCAGCTTATGTGGAGACAAAATGGAGCACAGAAATGTACTGGTAAAAATACATGAAGACAATCAATGCTCATTGTTGAAGTCTGTGATACTAAACTAAAACCACAGGTACAAATGTGCCCTGCTCTTACAAATCAAATGTTTTCTTTAAAGAAAAAGGGAAACAAACAATAGTTAAATTACTCCATACAAAAGTAAAACTATTTATCATATGATATGTATCTATATTTGATGATGTCACCAAAAGGTAGTTCATATTAGATGGTTGCAGTAACACTCTGAGAAATGTGAAATCATACAACAAAAGTGTAGGGACAAAGAAAAAATGCTAGCAAAAATAGATGTAAAACATGAAAATGAACATGTATTGTTAGTATAGAACATAAGCAGTCTGCCTATAACCACTGAACCAAGGTAATATTACATAACTTGATTACATTTTAATATTAACATTCGCCTACTTATGCCACAACCATTGCCGTTTGGGATTTCGGTTCGTGCCCTTTCCTGAATTCATATCTCTTCCAATAAAATGTATTTATATTTGTTGTACCCTCCTAGCAAACCCGGTTAATTACCAAAAGGCACTGCTGATTTAAAAAAAAAAAAGAAGGATATTTTTACCCATGCTATACAGTAACAATAAACATTTTTTTTAAACTAGTTAAAACAAAAGATGTACATGAATGATTTGTGTTACATCCCCATTAAATGATAGGGGGAAATAGAGACAGTAACACACAACAACCCATACAGTTAAGGGAGTCAGGGTGAAAGTGAAAAAGAAAAGAATGTCAACACATATTCTTTAAGGGAGGGGGAGGTGAAGACAAAGGAGATTGTGCCAAATAAAATAGATAAATATAACAAAACTAGGCCTAAAATCTAAAAATCTTCTCTCTGAAACAACACACACAAAATCGTCTGGCTTACTGGAAAAATATGACCTGGATAAGCATTATAAGCATAATGAAAAAAAGTAAACAAGCAAACAAAATAAGCAATATAAGGTAAGCAACATAGATCGAGCAACAACGTACAAATATAAAATGATGTGCTAACATGCTTCCTGCTCCGTCCTCTCTGACTCTCCTCAGGCTCGGTGACTCTGCACCAGTGGCAGCAGTTGGCCAAACCCAACCTGGGGGGCATCCTGCACCCCCGCCCCGGCGTCCTGACGAAGGACTTCAGGGAGCTGGAGGTGGACATACAGCACGTCTACAGTCTGAACGACCTGGAGGAGGACGAGCCTGACCTGTCGCAGCTCTCCGGAGCACATGGCATGGGTACGACCCCCAAACACACCACACACACTACTAACAACTGCATCAATCCCCTTCAAATCCATGGCTTTTTCTCCTTCATTTTTCAACTTCACTCCCCTTTTAATTGTAGTGTAACTTTCAGCTGAATTAGCTCTCGTAGTTTCTCGTTGAACATCCTTTTCACGTGTAGTATAATGTGCCTTTTCTCCCTCCATGACCTCGCAGCCTCTCCATCCAAACTCCCTCAGACCCCCCCCTCACATCTAACAACCACCTGCCAAGTCCTCCAACCCTCCCTCCTCATGTCCTCCTTCTCCACTAGGTAAGAATATACATACTGTGATGTGCTGTATTAGTGACTTTGTGTTTTTGTTAAGCTTGCTGTGTTGTTTTTGTGTGTTTCTTAAAGGGGCTCTATTTTGCTATTTTTCTCAATGTTTTTTTGTATGTCTCCATTCTTTAATGTACCTGAACTAGAGTTTGGTTAGCTGGATGGCTCTGTTGTGATTGGTCTATCTCTAAGAGATAATAATAACTTGAATTTATATAGTGCCTTTCATAACCTCAAGGTCGCTTGAGGTGTGATGTCCCGCCCCTTTGCCTATCACATACAATGTGTTGGAGCGCTAACCAATAGAAGTGCGAGTGTTACATAGTGACATTTGGGATTTTAACCTTTGCAGACTATTTACATGCACACAAACTTATAGAACACACTACAGACAAGTGAAACAAACCCAAAGCATAATAGGGGCCCCTGAAGCCCTGAATTTGAGTTTGAAGTACTTGTGTTCATTTAACTTTTGTTCGCAGGGTGACCTTCACTGAATGACTCCTGGTTTCCTGTCTTCCATGCTGTTTTTTCTCCCCCTTTACCAAGTGTTCTTTACACCCCACAGCGGCAGAAAGCGCCTGTCGAGGCTCTTCCTCCAACTCTAAAAGGCGCCTTCGAGGCAAAGTAAGAGTCGAAGGGTTATGGTTACACTGAATGCTGGATTAAAATGCTTTGAGAAAGGCACAGTGCCAAGTTAGTTTAACAAGATAACATCACGCACTGTGCTTCCGTCTCCTCCTCCTAACTGCACTAACTGGTTTGTAGTACTCCACATTTTAATCTCGCTTAACCTTTCTAGGTTCTCGTCTCAGATAACCATCAGATCCTGTCTGATCACAGCTGACTCACATTTTTCCATCTCACAGCAAGGTCAACAGACACTAACAACAAATGAACTGTTTTTTTTAACATTGTCTTGCCTGTTTTATTATTTGTGTATGAGCTTGTGCAAAAACAAAACGTGTTTCTTATCTATTGTGATCTTCTTTTTAATTATTGTTATTTTGTATCTGTTTGCAGCCTTCGCTCTTTCGGCCTGCCATCTTGTAGGAACTGTGAGCTTGTGAACACTTCATCGCCATCCCACCAGCAGCACGTTGGCGCGGGAGGCCGGACCGCCACCTCAAATGTAACCACTTCATCGCTGGGACTCCTGCAGCTTTTGCAAGAGCGTGGCATCTCATCTTCTCCTCATCCTCACCACTGCCTGCACTACAGCCACAGTGCAGAACCTCCACCATTCACAGGGAGGGACAACAGTGGAGGATTACAATCTGACAAAGAGGGGAGAAGGAACGCTTTCAGTTTGAACTTGGTGGAGAAACTTCAAGGTCTGGGGTTGCACAGAGTGGCAGCTTTGGGGATGACGGGCCACAGTGGGAGAGAGGAGCAGTCAAACCTCCTCTGAAGAGTTTAAACCGACTGCTTCTCAGTGTATTAACTTTAAAACCAGCCATGTGTTCCCCGCTGTGTGCCGTTCAGAACCCACAGCTCTGACAAACGCCACAGAATGTGCTAGAGCCATATTTAAAGTTGTTGGTAGTGTACAGTTATATTATTTTGTATGAATGTGTGTACAGTAGCTGTGTGTGTGACATTCATCTCAGGAACATCACCTGATCACCAGTCTGTTTGACTGCAACCTGCAGAAACAGCTTATTTTTTCACAAAAAAATCATGAAGAAAAAACCTTTTATACCGTGTTTTGTGATTGTTATTATACATATTTTGCCTGCCGCCGGTTTTAAAGGGGACATATCATGTAAAAACACACTTATAATGTACTTGTCTGGAGTGAACAACCGAAAACTGTCAAATAAAACTCTTTGGGCTGCCATGCTCCCCTTACCTTCACCAAGTTGCACCATATTATTCCCATAAGCCAATCAGAGTAGACTGTACTTTGTTTAAGAGGTGTCCTTAAAGAGACGGGGGCTAAAACGTTTCAGACATATAAAAGTATATCCAGTAGAAACCCAATAACAAGTATGAACATGAAAATGAACATGATATGTCTCTTTTAAAAGGTCATTTTTCCAAAACTGGAACATCCCTTGTATATACTGTAACACAATTGTCTTTTGGGAAGTTATGAAAAAACTATATGCAGTAAATTATTGTTAGTTTGAACATCAAACCAAACCAATGCTTTCACACTGAAGTACTTTAAAAAAAAATAACCACTGAAAAACACTCTGGTCTTCTTGCTTATTAGCTGCTACACTGAGCAGAGCATGTTGTATTGAGAGGCATTGCGATTATGCACTGACTGAAATATACAATGTTGATGATTTTGACATCCAGCCGTCTGCTCTGAAGTTGATTTGTTCTGGCTGCACAGAGAATTTACTTTTTTAACTTGATCGTGAGCAAAACTCACCAAAAATAAATCAGGTTGCCTCACTGTATTAAAGACAGTGAAAGGGATTTTAAAATGCAATATATATTTACTGCACTGCGTTGACTGAGAATCTTGCTTGTACAAATCTGCTGCATTTCACATCATCAGGACATTTGAAATTGCTTGGATATAATGAAAAAGAAAGGGCATTCAAAGTGAATTCCCTGTGTTTTAAGGGGAATCCTTATTTAAAGACGAGACGAGTGATTTAAAACGGCATGTTTCTTTGAAATTTGTCGAACAATCAACTGTAGCAAAAAGGCATAGGATACTGTGGATTTGAAAGGGAAGAAATCATAAACACAGGTTATCCTTATAATGTGTTATGACGTAAATCAACCAAACTGCACTAGTGTTTGCTCTGTTCTGTGTTAGCATCACACTGTTAATGTCAGTGACGTGTGTATACTACCTGTGAATAAAAACGTTGCATTTCTACCCAGTTTTACACTTCTCTCTTTTACAACGTAGCAGTGAAGAAGACTGATTATTCAGCAAAATGTTTTTATTTATAAAGTTGCAGTGAAAGCAGAACATTGACTTTTATAGAAAATGTGAACAAAGAGCAGGTGAGTCTGAGCTGTCGGGTCGCTGTCGGCGTGTCTCATTCTGCGTCCCGGCGTCCGAAGTCCACCCAGCCCTGGTAGTCCCGGTCCGACATGCACTCAGAGTTCATCTCTGTGAACAAACCATTCCTACATGAACCACACACAAGGCTTCAGTACACACATCAGAGCATCTCTTTGGATCCCTGCCCACTCATTTATACAATCAAACAATCAGAGGAACACTCACGCCCCGACCAGCAGCATACCTGAAATTGCTTGCATTATTTGTTTTGTCATAATCTCCCTATCGTCCTCGGATAGGTGTGCCCTTCTCTCCGGCCGTGCAGGGGGGGCGTGCGGCGCCATCTCCTGTCTGCCAGCCGGGTCTCTCTTTGCCAGCAGCTGCTGCAGGAGACCAGCCTCTCTGGCCTCTCCGGATGATACCAGCAGAGCCATCAACAGTGCAAACACCACGATGACTTTCCCTGACATGACTGTGTACAGGAAGAGAAAAGTTATTTACTTGAAGGGTGACATAGAGGTGAATTGGATAAACATATACAAAAAGTTATATGCGAGAAGGCTCCTCAGTTGATTTCTAAAATTAGGATGAAGATTTTTGGTTGATCAAGTTTCCTGAACTGCAAACGAGGCTCTATCTTATTAAATAATTATGTGCTATGTTATCATCGCCAAAATAGAAATCTGAACATTGGATGTACTGAGTTCAAAATGCTTGTTTCATTTAGTTGACATGTGCAATTCAAAGGTTATGACATAGAGGATTTTGAATCTTCACTCCATTTATCAGAAAATAACATCAAAAGCTTTTAAAAAAAAGATTGCCATGTTGTTATTTTTTAGATAAAATGCACTTTAAATCATGCTATACATTATTTACCCGCTTAACCCTCACTAACAACTTACAAAATATAGAAAGAAATGAAACTAGCAACATTTTGTGCTACTGAAGTGTAGATGTCTGACTCACAGTAGGAGAACAAATTCTAGATTTTTAGAAAGAAAACCTGTTTTGTAAATATTACCATGAAATTCCCAATGTTGTTCACTTACAGAAGGACGTTTATTTTGAATGACTAATTATCCATATGTTTAAAATATTATTATATATATACAGTATATATATAATGTTATGTTAAATAATAGCAGATTCTTTTATCTAATGGTAACTATTTGTTAATTTGTAAGAAATCTACAGACTAGTAAACACCCCAAATCTAAAAAGATATGGAAGAAAAGAGTAGTTACCTGTTTCCTTTGAAGGGTGTATAAACAAATGGTGCAAAACAGAATCCAACAAGTGCGATGCTTCTGGTGCATACCGAGCAGATCGGCCCTTTTTATACTAAAATGTTAGTGCGAGTGATGTGGCCTAAAATCAAAGACAGATAACAGTCATCGATTGGTAGACGGAAGCACCGGGAGGATATGCGTAAGGGAAGTGATGGACCACTACATCCACAAATCTATTACTATGCTTCTCACTAACCTAGAAATGCCTGTTTTACACTGCAGTAACAATACAATCACTTAATGTGTTAACATAAGAAATCCAATACTACTTTAGAGCTTTTTGTGAGCCAGTCAGAGGAGCTAATGTATCTGTGTAGCCACTGAAAACTAGCTTCCTCTTAGCGGTTAGTATGAGTCAAACTATTCACATTCACTAGACATTTGATCATTTCCATTTCAATGCAGTAGAGTTTACTTGATTTGAACCCCAACACAAAGTGAGGCACATGTTGTTAACCAACCCAGAAGTTAGCATAACCTTTGTTCTGTTTACTAAAGCCCAATGGCTATTTTCCATGGGGTTTTGGATTATTGCAGAAAATAAGATTGGTGGCCAACAACTTTTTATACCTGTTTTGTTGAGCAAGATAATCAGAACAAATTATCAGAACTTGTGTTGTATTTAAATGCAATCCGCTAAAGTAATAAGCTAGCTACTGTATAGCACGGTCACTAGGTTAACGCCAACACCTATAAGCTAATGACACACTTGTGCGATTACATAAAATAGTCTAATTTAGTTACCTGTTAGCCACTGCCATTTTTAAGACACGTAAAACCTTCATGAGTGGAGAAATGTAACGACCTATTTCATGTAAGGCAAGGCAAGGCAAGTTTATTTATATAGCACCTTTCAACACAAGGCAATTCAAGGTGCTTTACAAAAATGACATTCAGACAAAGGCATTTAAAAACAGTAAAAGATAATAAAAGAAACATTAAAAGAAAAAATACATGAATAAAAAGTTACAGTGCGGTTTAAGATATGAATAGTTCACACAGAAGTTCCACTTTACTGATGAACACAACGGCTCAGTTTCAATTAAAAGCAGCGACAAAAAGGTAAGTCTTCAGCCTGGATTTAAAAGTAGTAAGTTCCTCTCTGAAGAACCAGCACCTTACCGTGGTAGAGAGGTTTGTGTGCCCTGATGAACCTGGGGGCTGTGTTGTCTGGAACCTTGTGTTCCTGGTAGGGTCTCCCATGGCAAATTGGTCTCAGGCAAGGGGCCAGACTAAGATTGGTTCAAAAGACCTCATGAAAGAAAAACTAAGAAGTGAGGATACCCGGCCCGGAGGAAGCCCGGGGTCCCCTTCTGGAGCCAGGCCCAGAAGGAGGACTCGTCGGCGAGCGTCTGGTGGCCGGGCTTGCCACGGAGCCCGGCCGGGCCCAGCCCGAAAAGGCAACGTGGGCAACACCTCCGCTTCTCCGTCCCGCGGGCCCACCACCTACGGGAAACATCGATGGGGTCGGGTGCGCTGCCAGAAGGGTGGCAGTGAAAGCGGAGGGTCTCGACGGACCAGACCCGGGCGACAGAAGCTGGCTTTGGGGACGTGGAACGTCACCTCTCTGGGGGGGGAAGGAGCCGGAGCTTGTGCGGGAGGTGGAGCGTTACCAGTTGGATCTGGTTGGGCTCACCTCTACGCACAGCGTCGGCTCTGGAACCTTACTTCTGGATAGGGGTTGGACTCTATTCTTCTCCGGAGTTGCTCAAGGTGTGAGGCGCCGGGCGGGTGTGGGGATACTCACAAGTCCCCGGTTAGGTGCTTCGTTGTTGGAGTTTACCCCAGTGGACGAGAGGGTCGCCTCCCTACGCCTGCGGGTTATGGGGGGGAAAACTCTGACTGTTGTGTGTGCTTATGCACCCAACAGCAGTTCAGAGTATACGGCCTTCTTGGAGACCCTGGAAAGAGTCCTGTATGGGGCTCCTGAAGGGGACTCTTTAATCTTGCTGGGAGACTTCAACGCACATGTGGGCAATGATGGAGACACTTGGAGGGGCGTGATTGGGAGGAACGGCCCCCCTGATCTGAACCGGAGTGGTGGTTTGTTACTGGACTTCTGTGCTAGTCATGGATTGGCCATAACAAACACCATGTTCGAACATAAGGATGCTCATAAGTGTACGTGGTACCAGAGCACCCTAGGCAGAAGGTCCATGATCGATTTCGTTATCGTATCATCGGACCTGAGGCCGTATGTTTTGGACACTCGGGTAAAGAGAGGGGCGGAGTTGTCAACTGATCACCATCTGGTGGTGAGTTGGGTCGAGTGGCGGGGGAAGCCTCTGGATAGACCTGGTAAGCCCAAACGTGTAGTTCGGGTGAACTGGGAACGTCTGGAGGAGGCCCAAGTTCAGGAGGCCTTCAACTCACACCTCCGGCGGAGCTTTTCGGGCATTCCTGTGGAGGTTGGGGACATTGAACCAGAGTGGTCGGTGTTCAAAGCCTCTATTGCCGAAGCCGCGGCGGGGAGCTGTGGTCTCAAGGTCCTAGGTGCCTCAAGGGGCGGTAACCCTCGAACCTCCTGGTGGACACCGGTGGTCAGGGAAGCCGTCCGACTGAAGAAGGAGGCCTTCAGGGATTTGTTATCCCGGGGGACTCCCGAGGCAGTTGCAAGGTACCGACAGGCCCGAAGGGCAGCAGCCTCATCCGTGGCCGAGGCAAAGCAGCGGGTGTGGGAGAAGTTCGGAGAAGACATGGAGAAAGACTTTCGGGCGGCACCAAAGTTGTTCTGGAAAACTGTCCGACACCTCAGGAGGGGGAAGCAGGGAACCATCCAAGCTGTGTACAGTAAGGATGGGACGTTGTTGACCTCAACTGATGGAGTGTTAGGGCGTTGGAAGGAACACTTTGAGGAACTCCTGAACCCGACAACTCCGCCCTCTATGTTAGAGGCAGAGCTGGAGTATGACGGGGGATCAACACCAATCTCCCGGGGGGAGGTCACTGAGGTCGTCAAACAACTCCACAGTGGCAAAGCCCCGGGGGTGGATGAGATCCGCCCGGAAATGCTGAAGGCTCTGGGTGTTGAGGGACTGTCATGGTTGACACGTCTCATCAACGTTGCGTGGAAGTCGGAAACAGTGCCGAAGGAGTGGCAGACCGGGGTGGTGGTCCCCCTTTTTAAAAAGGGGGATCAGAGGGTGTGTGCCAATTACAGAGGCATCACACTACTCAGCCTCCCCGGGAAAGTTTACTCTAAGGTACTCGAAAGGAGGGTCAGGCCGATTGTCGAACCTCAGATTGAGGAGGAACAATGCGGATTCCGTCCTGGTCGTGGAACGACGGATCAGCTTTTTACTCTCGCAAGGATCCTGGAGGGGGCCTGGGAATACGCTTATCCGGTCTATATGTGTTTTGTAGACTTGGAGAAGGCGTATGACCGAGTTCCCAGGGAGTTACTGTGGGAGGTGCTGCGGGAGTATGGGGTGAGGGTGTCTCTACTCAGGGCCATCCAATCTCTGTACTCCCAAAGCGAGAGCTGTGTCCGGGTCCTCGGCAGTAAGTCGGACCCATTTCCGGTGAGGGTTGGCCTCCGCCAGGGCTGCGCTTTGTCACCAATCCTGTTTGTAATATACATGGATCGGATTTCGAGGCGTAGTCATGGGGGAGGGGGTCTGCAGTTCGGTGGACTAAGGATTGCACCACTGCTTTTTGCAGATGATGTGGTTCTAATGGCTTCATCGGTCTGCGACCTTCAGCACTCACTGGATCGGTTCGCAACCGAGTGTGAAGCGGCTGGGATGAGGATCAGCACCTCCAAATCTGAGGCCATGGTTCTCAGCAGGAAACCGATGGACTGTCCACTTCAAGTAGGGAATGAGTCCTTACCCCAAGTGAAGGAGTTCAAGTATCTCGGGGGTCTTGTTCTCGAGATGAGGGAACAATGGAGCGTGAGATGGGCCGGAGAATCGGAGCAGCGGGAGCGGTACTGCAGTCGCTTTACCGCACCGTTGTGACGAAAAGGGGAGCTGAGCCAGAAGGCAAAGCTCTCTGTCTACCGGGCCATTTTCGTTCCTACCCTCACCTATGGTCATGAAGGATGGGTCATGACCGAAAGAACGAGATCGCGGATACAAGCGGCCGAGATGGGTTTTCTCCGCAGGGTGGCTGGTGTCTCCCTTAGGGATAAGGTGAGAAGTTCGGTCATCAGGGAGGGACTCGGAGTTGAGCCGCTCCTCCTTCGCGTCGAAAGGAGCCAGTTGAGGTGGTTCGGGCACCTAGTTAGGATGCCACCTGGGCGCCTCCCTAGGGAGGTGTTCCAGGCACGTCCAGCTGGGAAGAGACCAAGGGGTAGACCTAGGACCAGGTGGAGGGATTATATCTCTTCGCTGGCCTGGGAGCGCCTTGGGATCCCCCAGTCAGAGCTGGTTGATGTCGCCAGGGAAAAGAAAGTTTGGGGCTCTCTGCTGGAACTGCTACCCCCGCGACCCGACCACGGATAAGCGGAAGAAGATGGATGGATGGATGGATGGATGGAAGAGTTGTAGCGGACCTGCAGGTTTCTGGGAGTTTGTTCCAGATATTTGGAGCATAATAACTGAACGCTGCTTTACCATGTTTAGTTCTGACTCTGGGGACAGAAAGCTGACCAGTCCCTGAAGACCTGAGAGATCTGGATGGTTCATAATTTAGCAGGAGATCAGAAATGTATTTTGGGCCTAAACCATTCAGTGCTTTATAAACCAGCAGCAGTATTTTGAAATCTATTCTTTGACACACAGGAAGCCAGTGTAAAGACTTCAGAACAGGAGTGATGTGATCCACTTTCTTAGTGTTAGTGAGGACTCGAGCAGCAGCGTTCTGAATTAGCTGCAGCTTCCTAATAGATTTTTTAGTGAGACCTGTGAAGACACCATTGCAGTAGTCGAGTCTACTGAAGATAAAAGCATGGACAAGTTTTTCCAAATCCTGCTGTGACATTAGTCTTTTAATCCTAGATATGTTCTTTAGGTGATAGTAGGCTGATTTAATGTGACTGTTGAAACTCAGGTCAGAGACCATACACCTAGATTTCTGGCTTTATCTGTTGTTTTGAACATTGCAGGCTGATGCTCAGCGCTAACTTTTATACGTTCTGCCTTGGCTCCAAAAATTACCTCAGTTTTGTCTTTGTTTAATTGGAGAAAGTTCTGACACATCCAGTCATTGATTTGTTCAATGCACTTACTCAGTGTTTTAACTGGAGAATAGTCTCCTGGTGAAATGGTTATGCAAATGTGTATGTCATCTGCATAGCTATGGTAACTTATTTTGTTGTTTTTCATTATCTGAGCCAGTGGTAGCATGTAGACGTTAAAGAGAAGAGGCCCCAAGATGGAGCCTTGAGGAACCCCACATGTCATATTTGTCAACTCAGATTTGTATTTACCTATAGAAACAAAGTTGTTTCTGTCCTTTAAGTAGGATTCAAACAAATTCAGAACTGTTTCCGAAAGTCCCACCCAGTTTTCCAGTCGGTCTAGTAATATGCTGTGGTCAACAGTGTCAAATGCAGCACTGAGATCTAATAATACTAACACTGAAGTTCTGCCACTGTCTGTGTTTAAGTGGATGTCATTGAAGACCTTTACAAGAGCAGTCTCAGTGCTGTGGTTTGGACGAAATCCTGACTGGAACACATCGAAACAGTTATTTAAATGCAAGAAATTACTCAACTGTTGAAAGACTATTTTTTCAATGATTTTACCTAGAAATGGGAGGTTTGATATGGGCCTGTAATTGTTCATTACTGAAGCGTCTAGATTATGCTTTTTTAAGAGCGGTTTAATGACTGCAGTTTTCAGGGCCTGTGGAAAAATACCTGAGTGAAGAGACTTGTTTACTATATGAAGTAGATCTGAGGCCATGCAAGGCAAAACATCTTTGAAAAATCCTGTTGGAATAATATCAAGGCAGCAAGAGGAGGATTTCAGAAGTTGTATAATGTCCTCTAGGTTTTTATCATTAATCTGATGGAATTGTGTCATGATGTCTGAATTGATGTTAGGTGGACACAGAGACAAAACATTTGCTGTTCCTGATGCAGAGGCACTGACTGCTTGTCTGATTTTCTGAATTGTGTCAGTGAAGAAGGAGGCAAATGCATTGCACGCCCTGGTGGATAGAAATTCAGAGGCTACTGACACTGGGGGGTTAGTTAGTCTGTCGACGGTAGCGGACAAGGCACGTGCGTTGTTTTTGTTTTTGGCAATGATATCAGAGAAGAAAGACTGTCGAGCAAATTTCAATTCCAAATTATAAAAGCCAAGTCTCTCTTTATAGATTTCAAAGTGCACCTGGAGATTTGTTTTTCGCCACCTGCGTTCAACTTTTCGACATTCTCTTTTTTCTGTTTTCACGCTCATGGCCTTTCTCCATGGAGATATTTTCTTGCCAGACACTTCCTTTACCTGAGTTGGAGCAATGGCATCTATAACATTTTAAATTTTTGAATTAAAATGACCTACTAGCTCATTTACTGAGATGTTAGCAGGGGCAAGTGTGGAAGAGAAATTGTGAGTAAACATTTCCCTAGTATTTTCAGTTAAATATCGCTTTGTGGTTACCTCTTTTTGAACATTTTTGTGAACAGAAATAGAGCTCTCAAAGAAAACACAGGAATGGTCAGAGAGTGCAACATCAGTCACCACAACCTTAGAGATATTCAGACCCTTTGAGATAATTAAGTCCAGAGTGTGCCCCTTATTGTGCGTGGGCTCCGTCACATGCTGAGTCAGTCCATAGAACAGAAAACAGTTCTTTAGCCCCTCTGTCCTGGGGGTTGTCAACATGGATGTTAAAATCACCAACAATGACTAGACGGTCAAAGTCAATACACACTATAGACAGCAGTTCAGTAAAGTCATCAAAAAAGCTTGCACAGTATTTGGGTGGTCTATAGATATTTAGGAACAGAGCTCGAGAGGAGCATTTTAGCTGAAGGGCCACATATTCAAAAGAATCAAAGTTCCCATAAGATGTCTTCCTGCATTGAAGGGAATCATTGAACAGAATAGCAACTCCACCCCCTTTCTTATGCATTCTTTCCTGACTCATAAAACTAAAGTTGGGAGGTGTTGATTCGATAAGAACAGCTGCACTGTTATTTTGTTCAATCCAAGTTTCCGTTAAAAACATAAAATCGAGATTGTGCTCAGTGATAAAATCATTGATTAAAAATATTTTACGTGCCAGAGACCTGCCATTTAATAAAGCTAGTTTAAGTTTGTTGAACACACTATCAGTAAGATTTTTTGTAACAAGCTGTGGCTGACATGGAATCACTTCTAAATTTGATAAACTCACACAACCTTTTTGAGCGCTTCCTGTGTCTATGATTCACCGCTCTTAATCTATTACCTATCAACACAGATATCGGCAAAGCTACAGGCAGGCAGGGCCCCGGAATGTCCTTGAAAGAGTTGAGAGTGCCAAACGCCCTTGAGCCTGGACCCAGCATATATCAGTCAGTGTTTGCATTTTTTACACACACATCCTTATCAGGCTTCGGAGACAGCAGTCTTGAAGGGGGGGAGGACGTTTTGGTCCGGATGATTGTGGTAGGCATGGTGACGGGGGTGTTGGTGCGCGTCCAGGGGGAGGAGGTGGTTGACGTAGGCACGGTGACGGAGACGGGGGAGGTGGTGCGCGTCTCTGCTTCAGTGATTTTGATGGGCGTCGTTGAGGAGCGGGGGTAAAGGACATGCTGCCAGCCCTGCATATCGCCCTAGTTTGGTTATTGAACTCCAGGAAGGAATCGGTGCCAACCCTCTGTATCTCCTTCATGTGTTCAGCGATCTCCAGGAGGGTGGGCGAGGGTGAAAGGGTGAACGGAGAGTAGAGAGAGCTGTGGGGTGAAGGAAGAGTATCCTTAGAGGTGATAGGGGGGGTGTAGTAGAACTAAATGTTAAATCTCTTGGACTTCAATTAGCAACATAACTTATTTTAGGCCTCTTACCAAAAATCCATTAAAATCCATTATATATATTATATATTTAATGACTGGTTGGAGGTGATTCTTCACCATGTAACATTGTGGCCTGGACTTTCCAGGTGACGTCCGCTCCACCCTTTTAGTACAAATACTAAGGAGCCTGTTTACATGCTGTATAGATTTTCTACAAGTGGCTTAGTGATTGTGTATCCAGTTGCCACTGACAGCATGTGTTGTGTTGAGAAAAGCAGGAAATATAAAAGACACTGCTTTACAATATCTTCTACCAGGCAGTGAAAGCATCAACTGTTTTATGACCTGATCTGATTTATGAGTACAAGTGATAGCAACACAATGGAAAGCTGAGAATCTGCATGCATATGTTCACCTGCAGACAATACATCAGGGATGTGTTAGCTGGTGAGTACATCTGAGCAGTTACCTTGGCCCAAAGACATCCAGCAGGATGTTGGAGTGATATTTGTGAACCTTTTGTGACCTCAGCGTTATTCTAATAATCTTGAGGTGGATAGACAATCTGACATACGCCCATGACTGAGATCTGATAAACACACACTGTAGACAACTTACCCACGTTATCAGACCAGGCTGCAGCAGATGCTCACGGTTGTTTTTTGTTAATTTTTACATATGGAATTTTAAGCTGCTAACAATAAAAAACGATCTCTTGGAAAGCCTTGGGTTATGATACTAAATACACATTTAAACTATAGCGTATATCTGTAATAATGGCCTTAAATCTGTATGTGATTAAGGCCACACATATTTGCGTGCAAAGCCTGCTGTCACTAAACCCCTGACGGGTGTGGTGCAGCGGATTCACATTCTAGAATTGGGTGTTGATAACATTTTACTCTTTCCAAATGTTAAATTAGCTTCCAATGAAAAGGTGTGGCTGTGTGTGTGTGTGTTGTGTGTGTGTGTGTGTGTGTGTGTGTGTGTGTGTGTGTGTGTGTGTGTGTGTGTGTGTGTGTGTGTGTGTGTGTGTGTGTGTGTGTGTGTGTGTGTGTGTGTGTGTTGTGTGTGTGGTGTGTGTGTATGTGTGTGTTTTGGTTGTTGAGTTCACATGCTACTCCCTTTGCTTCTCAGAAAGGGAATTCATAATAACGTTCAAAATAAAACAGAAAGCAATTATATTAAAAACTAGTTCTGGTGGGTAAATAACATCTTGGCGTCTGCAAATTATTTCTCAGGCTGATGGTGCAGTTGGATGTTATGAAACCCTCAAACTTTCCAGATGACAGCCGTTCCACCCTTTTAGTAAAAATACTAAGGAGCCTGTTTACATGCTGTATAGATTTTCTACAAGTGGCTTAGTGGTTGTGTATCCAGTTGCCACTGACAGCATGTGTTGTGTTGAGAAAAGCAGGAAATATAAAATACACTGCTTTACAATATCTTCTACCAGGCAGTGAAAGCATCAGCTGTTTTATGACCTGATCTGATTTATGAGTACAAGTGATAGCAACACAATGGAAAGCTGAGAATCTGCATGCATATGTTCACCTGCAGACAATACATCAGGGATGTGTTAGCTGGTGAGTACATCTGAGCAGTTACCTTGGCCCAAAGACATCCAGCAGGATGTTGGAGTGGTATTTGTGAACCTTTTGTGACCGCTGCAATATTTCTAATTCTCAGGTGAATAGATAATCTGAGGTTACACACACCTATGACTGAGATCTGATGAACACACACTGTGGACAACGTACCCACGTTATCAGACCAGGCTGCAGCAGATCCTCAGTAGCTGCTTTTGTTCATTTTCACACATGGAATTTGAAGCTGCTACACTTGTAAGGCTGGCTGGTTTTGATGAGTCTTTTACTACAAAATAAAAAAGACATGGTTGTGTAATAGTGATTTTAAACAAACATGTCTTCATCATTTGTGCTGCTATAGGTGCTCATCTCTCTACGTTCTCGGTTCTGATCATATCCCAAAAGATGAACAATCACAGCATTTGACAAAAGTTTTGTATTTGTATATTTCTTTCTCCTAACTCAGTTGAAAAGAAGGGATATTGGTTTACTGAGATTGTAAGAAAAACATTTTAACATGCAAATGAACTATAAATGATAATACCCTGAGCTTATAACTTGCTGAATTCAGTTTAATTATTTTAAGGCTTCACGTTGAAACACATAAAAACGAACTCTTGGAAAGCCTTGGATTATGATACTATACACATTTAACCAATAGCTTATATCTGTGATGGTGGACTTTTAATGGCCACACATATCTGCTGTCACTGATCTGCTGTCTGATTTAGACACATTTCACTCTGACCAAATGGTGAATAAGCTTCCAATGAAAAAGGTGTGGCTGTGTGCGTGTGCGTGTGTGTGTGTGTGTGTGTGGTGTGAGAGTGTGTGTGGTGTGTGTGTGTGTGTGTGTGTGTGTGTGTGTGTGTGTGTGTGTGTGTGTGTGTGTGTGTGTGTGTGTGTGTGTGTGTGTGTGTGTGTGTGTGTGTGTGTGTGTGTGTGTGTGTGTGTGTGTGTGTGTGTGTGTGTGTGTGTGTGTGATTGGGTAATTGAGTTCCCGTTCCACTCGCTTTACTTCGTAGGAAGATAATTAATAATAATGTTCAAAATAAAACAGAAAGCAATTATATTCAAAACTATGTGTGACTAAAGTCTTGGCAAGGCAAGGCAAGGCAAGGCAAGTTTATTTATATAGCACTTTTCAACACAAGGCAATTCAAAGTGCTTTACAAAAAATGAAAGAGATTAAGAAAATGGCATTTAAAATCAGTCATTAAAAAGAAAAGCTAATAAAATAAACATTAAAAGAAAAAATACATGGATAAAAATTACAGTGCTGTCAATTAAACATTAAAAGAAAAAAGTACATGGATAAAAGTTACAGTGCAGTCTAAGATATGAATAGTTCAATTAAAAGCAGCGACAAAAAGAAAAGTCTTCAGCCTGGATTTAAAAGTAGTAAGAGTTGCAGCGGACCTGCAGGTTTCTGGGAGTTTGTTCCAGATATTTGGAGCATAATAACTGAACGCTGCTTTACCATGTTTAGTTCTGACTCTGGGGACAGAAAGCTGACCAGTCCCTGAAGACCTGAGAGATCTGGATGGTTCATAATTTAGCAGGAGGTCAGAAATGTATTTTGGGCCTAAACCAATCAGTGCTTTATAAACCAGCAGCAGTATTTTGAAATCTATTCTTTGACACACAGGAAGCCAGTGTAAAGACTTCAGAACTGGACTGATGTGATCCACTTTCTTAGTGTTAGTGAGGACTCGAGCAGCGGCGTTCTGAATCAGCTGCAGCTTCCTAATAGATTTTTTAGTGAGACCTGTGAAGACACCATTGCAGTAGTCGAGTCTACTGAAGATAAAAGCATGGACAAGTTTTTCCAAATCCTGCTGTGACATTAGTCTTTTAATCCTAGATATATTCTTTAGGTGATAGTAGGCTGATTTAGTAACAGTTTTAATGTGACTGTTGAAACTCAGGTCAGAGTCCATGACTACACCTAGATTTCTGGCTTTATCTGTTGTTTTGAACATTGCACACTGAAGCTCAGCGCTAACTTTTATACGTTCTGCCTTGGCTCCAAAAACCATTACCTCAGTTTTATCTTTGTTTAATTGGAGAAAGTTCTGACACATCCAGTCATTGATTTGTTCAATGCACTTACTCAGTGTTTGAATTGGAGCATAGTCTCCTGGTGAAATTGTTACGTAAATGTGTGTGTCATCTGCATAGCTATGGTAACTTATTTTGTTGTTCTTCATTATCTGAGCCAGTGGTAGCATGTAGATGTTAAAGAGAAGAGGCCCCAAGATGGAGCCTTGAGGAACCCCACATGTCATATTTGTCAACTCAGATGTGTATTTACCTATAGAAACAAAGTTGTTTCTGTCCTTTAAGTAGGATTCAAACCAATTCAGAACTGTTTCCGAAAGTCCCACCCAGTTCTCCAGTCGGTCTAGTAATATGCTGTGGTCAACAGTGACAAATGCAGCACTGAGATCTAATAATACTAACACTGAAGTTCTGCCACTGTCTGTGTTTAAGTGGATGTCATTAAAGACCTTTACAAGAGCAGTCTCAGTGCTGTGGTTTGGACGAAAGCCTGACTGGAACGCATCGAAACAGTTATTTAAATGCAAGAAATTACTCAACTGTTGAAAAACAACTTTTTCAATGATTTTACCTAGAAATGGGAGGTTTGATATGGGCCTGTAATTGTTCATTACTGAAGCATCTAGATTATTCTTTTTTAAGAGCGGTTTAATGACTGGCGTCCCTGCCAACTCTCTCTCAGGTTGAGGTGAGGATGCAGTAATGGTGGTGCAGGTGGATGTTATGACACCATGCATCATCACCAAGCTCCGCTGTGCTCTGGGCTCATCAACACAGTATTAGCACATTAAAAGTGACCTTAAAGACCTGTTTACAAAGTACCATGCAGTTCATTTAATTCTCATCTCTGCTATCTGCTATTTATATATATATATAATATATGTATATCATGTAGTGTCTGCATTGTCTGCCCTGTGGTCGTGTTGTTTCATCTTGTGCTGTTCTGTTATTTTAGGACCACAATGGAAATAAGGCTTTTGGTTTTTACTTTGACTGTTTAACGACATACTATACTATGAATTTACTTTTAAAACATAATATATTATGACATTTTCTACATATATATATATATAACTTTGTTTTTATTTTAAATATTTTTATGTTTTGTTATTTATTTGTTTGCCATACTGTCCCATTAGTTTATTAATAATATTTTTGACATATGTATGGCATTATTGTATTATTCTTATTATTGTATTTATTTATTATGCTAGAAATGTACTTGAATGAATGTTACATGCTTTAATGCTGCAAAAGCTCTTGATCTCATACTGTCTGCGCTGCAGCACCTTTTTTCACCTTCTGTCTAAAGCGCTTATTATGTTACAGAAGTTAACAAAGGACTCCAATGGAAGCATTTCAGGCAGGGGGGGGGGGGGGGGGGTGGTAGAGAAACTTTGGAATTTTAGTCTTTGCAGACCACTTACATGCACAAAAGCCTATCAAACTACAGGGAAAGGAAATCCCTTTCAAAGCACTGAATATAGGCTAGTGACAAAAGTATTATTTTTATTTAATTAATTTAGCTGTGCACACACTGAAATACCTGAGCTTCAGCCAAAGTATGACTGACACCGAAGGAATACAAATTGTTATCTACATACCAGGCTGCGGGCACGGTATAATTAACCGTCAAGCCGCCTAACTAGATGTTCAACCTGTCGCCTAAGGAGCGTTACTAATGCTCGACTAGGTGTGAAAACACAAGTCGTCTGCATACCACACATTGTTGGCATGGGTTCAATCTGGTTCCTCTCTCCTCCTCTCTATAAAAAGCCCACTTGTCGCAGACTCAGGTACTCCTCTCCAGCTCTGCTCATCACCTCCAGGTCACCTCCACCTCCATCCTCACCTCCAACATGTCTGTCTCATTCAGCCGCCAGAGCAGCCGCCAGAGCAGCCGGAGCTACAGCGCCCGCAGCGTGACCAGCAGCTCCCTGAGCCAGAGAGGAGGCATGCAGCAGTCGGTCGGAGGCTTCCAGCAGTCGGTCGGAGGCTTCCAGGGCTTCCTCCTCCCCACCAGCGGGCCCCTGATGCAGGGCCGCTCTCCCAGTGTGTATGGGGGGGCCGGGGGCTACGGGACCCGCATCTCCCATACCTCCGGGTCACACAACCCTTTCAGTGAAAGCGCAGTGAACTTCAACGAGAAGCTGACCATGCAGAACCTCAACGACCGCCTGGAATCCTACCTGCAGCAGGTGAGCCGTGATGATGATGATGATAATAATAATACATGAGACTTGTATAGCGCTTTTCAGGAAACTCAAAGACGCTTGCAGTAATATATTGAATGCAGGACTTTGATCATGATGATCATGATGATAACTAAAAATGTATGCAGAATCCTCTGTATTGTTCTAGAACCTTCACTGTGATAGAATATTTTTTATTAATTTGCGTATACCCATTAATTTGCCCCTTAAAATTAAAAAATGCATTATATGTTCGTCCTTACATAGATGATCTCTTACTTTTATGCACCTTCAGAGACACGCACAAATGCTAAACTTTAAAGGAGGGGTTCACAATGTTTCAATTCGGTCCTAAAACAATGGTCAGAAACAAATGAATTCAGTAAAGTGCTGAGTGTACTTAATTACATCATTTTGGACTGAGTTTTTCACATTGATGTCACTTTTCTACGTGCATGCAACTATATTTTAGAGGCTAATATGGTTATACGTACTTACTGTGCTTTAGAGTTACTTTGCAGATTATGATGTTAAATACTTTTAATAGTTAGAAAACATTGTAAATTATATCTTTACCTCAAAAAAGTTTGATGACCAGCTACAACATTAAAACACGTATAACCAAAGGTGGAAGAAGTACTCAGATCTTGAGTAAAAGTACCAGAGTGTAGGAATACTCTGTTACAAGTAAAAGTCCTGCATTCAATATATTACTCAAGTAAAAGTACAAAAGTATTGGCATCAAAATATACTTAAAGTACCAAAAGGAAAAGTACTCATTATGCAGATTATTTCAGAATAATATATATGTTGTGTTTTGATTATAATGATTGATCATGAAAGTGTTCTCAAAGCTGGTAAAGGTGCAGCTCGTTTGAATGACTTTGTATACTGCAGGGTAGCTGGTGAATTTACTCCAGGTGTGACTAAAGTCTGATTTAAGAGTTACTCCAAATCTGTAAAGTAACTAAAGGTATTAAATACATGTAGAGGAGTAAAAGTACATGATTTACCTCTGAATTGTAGTGGAGTAGAAGAAGTACAAAGTAGCAGCATATTGAAATACAATACTAAAGTACAAGTATCTCAACATTTTTACTTAAGTTGGTACTTGAGCAAATGTGCTTAGTTACTTTACACCACTGCCTTCTGAAGAAATTATTTTCACTTTTAGTAAAGAATACCATTACTTTTTTCCCATTAATATGTTGGCATTTGGTTAGTACTAATCTTAACAAGAATACATTGTTTTAAAAAGTATTGCTTCTCGGCGCCAGACATACCTTTGGAGCCAGGACTTAAGTATTTTATGAATGGATGCATCTGTCATCTGTCAGCTGATGCAGAGAGAGTTAGCTACAGTATGGAGACTATTTGACGTCACCCTGTGGTTGTGTTCAGGTGCACTCCCTGGAGTCGGCCAACAGAAGACTGGAGCTGCAGATCAGTGAGTTCTTAGAGAAGAGAGGTCCTTCTCACTCCAATGACTTTACAAAGTTCTTCGCCATCATCACTGATGTCCGAGCTCAGGTAGCACATCATCGTAAAAAAACATTATTGAAAAAACTACTATTCAATAATAAAATAAAAACAGTTGTTCAGTGATTGTACTACATGCTGTCATGTTTTGGTGTCTTCAACTGCACAAAGATGCCACAGAATTGTACTGATGAGTGCTAAAGTGAAGGGTGAAATATGAATGGAATAATGCTACAGAAACATTTTCTCCCACTTAGATCTTGAATAAATATTTAGACAACCAACGCTTCAAACTGCAGATTGACAATGCTCAACTGGCTGCAGAAGACTTTCAAGTCAAGTAGGTGTGCCCTCCATGGTCGCTCTATGCACCCTTATGGCATAATTGTTTTTCTTTAACTCATTTCATTTGTGAACTACACATGGCTTCCTTCTGCAGGTATGAGGTAGAGTTGAACATGCATTCGACGGTGCAGGCTGATGTGATTCGTCTCAAAGGGGGTCCGGGACAGCCTGACCCTCTCCATCAGCGACTTGGAGCTGAATATAGAGGGTATGTCAGAGGAGCTGGTGTGTACATGAGGAGCAGCCACCAGGAGGTGAGAGCCAATCAGATCCTCTGGGTGTTTCTCAATCGCGAGTACGCTTGCTTGGTAGCACATGTCTTCCGAGTCACTTCCTTCAGAAGCTAGGCAAGAATCCTTCCTGGCATTCGGAAAACAAAGAGTGGAACAGGCTAGCAAGTGTGCAGGTGTTGCGTCATATGCAGTGGCGTTTTTATATGTACAAAAGTGGGTGGGCACAAAAAACGTAGATGTCTACAGTATATATAAGCTTCTGCAGTGAGGTTCAATGGCTGCTGAGGCACTGGCTCTTCAGGTTTACAAATATTATATTTTGACCTAAATCAAAATATAATATTATTTTCAAAAGCTTTTTTAGTCTGATGCTTCAATAATTTTAAACAGACAGTTCAACAAAAGGATACCCAAAAAATGTAATTTTATCATTTAAATATTGAATTGTTTCTCTCTTAGTAAGATCCCATTTTCAATACAATTGCAGTCTTACCTTGACTTGAAGATGAAGTCCATTTATAATAAATCTAATCTACATCAATAGATTTATGATTCGAAAATGATAAAAAGTAGGGTAGACATGTGGATATTATCCGGCTGAACAAAACGTGCATTTATCTAACAGCTATGTTTCCCACAGATCTTATTTTGAGCTATTTTCTAAAATCCTATGGAGAAATATCATTGCTTTTTTGTGAGGGAAGCCAATGCGCAGCCTTACTTCCTGGTTTTAGGACGCGTCACTGCAGCTCTTCTCGTCTCCTCTTCACACACCACACTTTTCGCGGCACACGGTACTTAACAGCCAATCAGCTCTGAATGAGTGAGATGACGTATGGTGGGGATGGCAGCTCTATGCCCCCTATGGTCATTATTTGTTGCCACACACCATTAAAAGGAAAGTACTCTGAGCATGCGCAGTGTAGTTTTTACAGTCACCATTGACGTAAACAGGGAGAGGGAGGGGCAGGATCGGGTTTTGTCCCACATGGCTCTAAACAGCTCAATAGGCCCACACTGTAGACACTAATTAGAAGAACACAGACTAAAACAGCAATGAGACGAATCAGATGATTAAACATGATCTTAAAATATTTTATATATTTTTTAATTTATTTTTGCATTTTTTTTTGTAATCATTACTTTTAATACATTCTGCTGACACTAGGTGGGCTGTGCCCCACCTGCCCCTATGACAGTCGCCACTGGTCATTGAGAGGCCCGCCTTATATTTTTCGGCACAGATTTGGGAAATTGGTCCGTGCGCAAGCATTGTGGGGATTTTAAGGACGCGAAGTCTACCCATGGGCAGCCTCGAAATTTCCCCCAAACCAAGGACGCGGCCTCGGTGGAATTCCAAGTTGGAACGGTCCTGCTGCGCCACTTGATGACGTAGCATCCTTGAAATATTGCTTGGAAGCCACTATCCTCGAGATTGAGAAACGGCCCGTGTTGTAGAGGATGCTTCTCAAAGTTTTTTCAGTAATGAACCCCCTTTGAAACATTTTCTCAGCCAAGTACCCCCCTGATCGACCCCGGACATTTTTTGACAGAAAAGCCTATATAAATAATTACAATATAGTGATGTTCCATTAGTGTTTGATTTATTAACTCCTTAATGCACAAATTACAACAAACTAAGGATATTTTCATCTTTATGCATGAAAAAAAAAGATTTTTCCAAGGAGTTTTTTCAATTGAATTAATATATGTTTAACAAACCAATGAACAAATGATATATTATTAAAAACTATAAATACAATACACAAATGTAACATGTTTATATGAGGACCCCCTTAGTGGTTCTAGGAATATTTTATATCAAATTGTGTGTTCCTATTTAACCTTATTGCACTAAGATTATTTTTGTAATCATGCATGGTATTTTTTAATTACCTTTTTATTTTGTTTACCTCAGGCGTACCCCCTGCAGTACCCCCAACGTACCCCTAGTGGTCCGCGTACCCCCATTTGAGAATCACTGTTGTAGAGGAATGCTTCACTGCATGCTCTGTTTTAAAGTACAATGGTGCCACCTGTTGGCAGTATTATCATTTTAATAATAATAAAGCTTTATTTATATAGCAACTTTTCATACAGCACGTGCAGCTTAAAGTGCTTTACAAAATGGCACACATACAAGTTAAAAATAAAACAACAAGAAGTTCCCCTCAGATCAGATGTTAAGACCTTTACAGATACATGTAGCATAGTAACAACATATAACATTTTATCAGGTTAAGAGACACAAGGAGGTAAAAGGGTATAATAATAAAAAATACAATAAATAATGATTCCTCTCAGAAAGATAAGACACAAGACTCAGTGAACCGGTGCAACAATATGAAACCCTATAAAATAAAGCAAACATTTAGGTTAAAGAAAGATAAAGATAAGAGTAATAAAAACGTCACAATGTACCACAGTATGGGAGCGCAGTGGATAAAAGCGGCATTTAGGGATATTTAGAAGAGGACGTCAGGGCTCGTCCAGGGACATAAAACAAGAGTGACTCTGTGAGATTCGTGGGTGCCAAACCTTAAGAGCTTTAAAAACCAGTCAAATATTTTTTAAAACAATATTCTGAAAGACACTGGCAGCCAACGTAGTGCAGATAAAACAGGAGTAATATGCACTCTTTTTCTGTTTTTTTACATTCTATTTTTAGCTCATCTTATTATATTTGACTTGTATATACTTAACTTCTCCTGCATTACTTGCACATAAGGCTTTCAACATTAACAGTATTTTGTTTCTACTCTGTTTCTTCTTGCACTATTTTTAATGTTTTGTTTTATGTCTTGTTGCATTGTTGAAGGAGCCTGTGACTTAAGTTGTTCATTGTATATCTACACATATGACAATAAAGCCGTTTGATCCTGTCTAAGGGCAGGAGATAATACAAATATGTGCATGTTGCAGGAGTTGCAGGTCATAAGGAAGCAGCAGAGCGGCTCGGTGGATGTGAGGGTGGAATGTGCAGAGTCTAAAGACATAGAGAAGGAGCTGAAGGAAACCAGGGAGGCGTACGAAGCCCTGATGGTGAAGAACATGCAGGAGGTGGAGAAATGGTTCCAAGCTAAGGTGAGAGAGGAGAGCAATACAAATAGTGGTGATAAAAGGTGGCAATGTCATGTATATGTGCAGTGGTGTAAAGTAACTAAATACATTTACTCAAGTAGGTTTTTTTAGTATGATGATTTGTACTAGCATTTACATTGTTTGCTACTTTGTACTTCTACCCTGTTTCAATTCAGAGGTAAATGTATTTAATTACTTGACAGATTTGGATGAATGATGTCAAATATAATCAACACTTAAATCAGACTTTAGTTCCACCTGGAGTAAATTCACAAGCTACCCTGCAGTATACAAAGCCATTCAAACTAGCTGCACCTTTACCAGCTTTGAGAACACTTTCATGATCAATCATTATAAAACATATCATATATATTATTCTGAAATAAACCAATCTGCAGAATGATACTTAAACTTTTGGTACTTCAAGTATATTTTGAGTCCAATACTTTTCTACTTTTACTTGAGTAACATTTTGATTGCAGGACTTTTACTTGTAACTGAGTATTTTGTAGTTTGACTCAAGTACAAGATCTGAGTCCTTCTACCATCTCTGTATATGTTTGTGTTTGTGTGTAAATAGGTGGAGGAATTAAATGTGAGAATCTTAGTATCTACCACAGAGGTGAATACATTTTACACAGAGCAGTCAGAGCTGAGGAGGACCTACCAGAATTTGGAGATAAGTCGGGACGGCATCCTCACAGAGGTAAGACGTAGCCGACCCACTGAATGCAAACGCTCCTTTTCACTGTGCAGGGTTTGCTGATCACACTGAGATTAAAGGGTATGTTCACTTTTTTCTCAAGTCTATCTTAAAACCACACTCACATGCCCACATGTATATTTAAACTGTTTCCACGTTATAATTCCTCCTGCTCATAATGGGCTTTACAAGATGCATTTTTTGTGTGTTTTCATGTTAGTGATGGGGTTCTGTGCAAAGCTATACTGTATGTCAACGTTTCTGAAGTAAGGCAAAGGCTTCTGCAGTCTGGATGAATGGGATTTAGACACAAAACAGTCCTGTGCGGAAACCGGAGGGGAGGAGTCAAGTCACATGACCTGGACGCGGGTCAGACTCGAATCACAAATATGATGATTTGTGACTCAACTCGACGAAATGGACTTGACTAGACCTTGGACTGGAGCAGTAACTAGTAACATAGAAACCGTTTGATTGAGCCTAACACTAACCCTAACCCTAAAAAGTGGGTACCAAGTTGATATTTAATTAAACAGATACACTTTGAAAACAAGAACTAAATTAACGGTACTACATTTTGGAAAAACGATACCAAAGAAAACGGGTGGGTATGTACAAAAATCAGTGGTTAACAGAAAAATAATTTTAATATAAAAACAAATCAGGTGGAAATTGGTCAGAAGCGCACATTTCATTGTTAAGGCCTCGACACTGAAAGTTTAGGACTTGGGAATGCAAAATGGTGACATGCTGTTGAAAAGGTATGGACAATCAAATATGAGTCTGAAGTCTGACATAATAGAATACGCGTTTAAAGACTCATCAGACTTCTTACCACTACACAATGGATTTGTAATACTTAGCAGGGGTGTCCAAACTTTTTTCACTGAGGGTCACACACAGAAAAATATACAACGAGCTAGGCCACTCACTAGAGGTGAGGTATATTGCCTCATAAGTTAAGTTATAAGTTATCAAAATCAATGAAATGGAGGTAAATTATGCTTGTTACTTGAAAAAACAGCCTACATCTCAGCTCTCTATAGGGTTTCATTTATTTGTTATGCTCATTTCTTAAAACTGAAGCCTCAGATTGGTTATCAAGAGGAAATATGAAGGGTATATTTCAAGATGGTTATGTAAATAAGTTATTGGGCTTTTTTCTTATCAACTTAGATTTGTATAGAAATGTTTTCTTTTTATTTGAAAACTGGGTTCATCAACACATGCATACTAATATCTGTTTACGTAATATATTTAAGAAGTACAATATACAACAAGCACAAGACTAATTTGTGGGCCATATTTCATTTACTTTTTGAATTTGCTGAAGGCCGATTCAAAATGGGCTGCATTTGGCCCCCGGGCCGTAGTTTGGACACCCCTGACTTACAGGCATGGTTTTACTGACCCTCCCTCAGGAGAGTTTTCCCTTAGTAACTATTGTATCTTTTGGCACAAGTATCAGGAGGTTAAACTACAAATACTGCCCCCATGTGGTTTACCAGGAATCTGTGCATGCATTTGATTGGGTACAGATTTAAATTAGTATTTTAATGTAACTAGAACTTAATTACTTGAAGTAAGGGCATTTTTAAAAAAAACACACTCTCCGCTTTCCTAACACCGTTCCCCTCCGCCCTGAAGATTCAGTGCAGACAGAGAACTTTGGAGGAGTCCAATGTGTGGTTCAACACCCAGCTCAGCCAGCTGCAGCTCAGCATCAACACGCTGCAGGGGGACCTGCAGGGGCTGCAGGGCTCCATCGAGCAGCAGCAGACCGAGTACAGGATCCTGCTGGACATCAAGATGAGGCTGGAGATGGAGATCGCTGAGTACAGGAGGCTGCTGGACGGAGACACGCACGAGAGGACGCTCATTCCGGAGAGAAAGTGAGGGGTTCATTTCTATAAAGTGAAAGTAGAAGAATACAATTGAATGAATAAAATATGTTTTAAAGTGACGTCTTTTTCTCCATAGGGCCTATGTTATCAAAGAGGTTGTGGAAGTGGAAGGTAAGAATCCCATTATTTACAAGGGCATCATTATTTATGTCATATGTATACTATACCATGACTTTTATATTACATATCTTATGGCACGTGATATAGTGCATTGTATTATTTATCGATTTATTGTGATCTGTTAGACAGATAATACTATGACTAAACTAACTGTCTGATCCTGTACCAACATCATTGACGTATTGCACTGTATTTCCATGCACATAGGGACTAGTACTTTACTTGAGTATTTAAATGTTCTTGTAATTTGTACTTCTACCCCACCATAATTCAGAGGTAAATAGTGTACTTTCACTCCAACACATTTATTTTGTACCTTTAGTTACTTTGCAGATGTTGATTAATGATGTGAAATATAATCAATACTTAAATAATAGTTTAAGTAAACCATCAATATTCAAAGTCATACAAATGTGTTTCACTTACCAGCTTTGATTAACACATTAATGCATCAATCATTATAATCAGAACATAAACATATATGATTCTAATATGGACCAATCTGCATAATGAATACTTTTACTTTTGGTACTTTAAGTATATTTTGATGCCAATACTTTGGTACTTTGATTTGCGTAACATTTTGAATGCAGGATTTCAATCAAGTACAAGCTCTGCATGCTTTTCCTACCACTGGTCCCATGATGCATTATGTCTCCTCTGCAGAGCACAAACCCCATGTCGAGCGGAGAATAAAGACCATTGTGGAGAAGATCATCGATGGGCAGGTGGTGTCCTCCAGTGAGCAGGTTGAGACAGAGGATATTCAGTAACACCTCTGCTGACAGTAAACTTACATTTGACTTTCATTTGGTATGCTTCTTAATGAATAAAGAGTCAGCTCGTAACGTGTAACTTAGATGGGGGTATACTAGGTAAAACAGCATTTTATTGTCTAAGAGGGACACCATGGCATTTCTTTTGTTTCGTTTTTATTGCAATTATATAGCAGGGTTGTAGTAAGTACTTGAAACTCCAACTTGTTTCAGCTGGTAAAAAAAAGGGAATTATTTGATATATTTACTCTTGGGTAGCTTATGAATTGCATCAATGGATCAATTAATTTGACCTAAACATAATGCATGATTCATTATGTTGATTATATCTGTATTATAAATCAGAATCTTGAATGTCACCAAAGTTATCTAATAAAAGTATTTGTGTAAAAAGCACTTCCTTTGCCTATGGTTTGTAATAGAGTAGAAGTATAAAGTAGTAGGAAATAGACGTACTCAACTAGAGAACAAGTGCCTCAAAATTGTATTTGATACATGTGTAATTAGTTACTATCCATCATAAAGTATGACACCAAAATATGACTAAAAAGCAAAGATGAAAAAGGTTTATTGTTACCCTCAGATGTGCATTAAAATTCAGTAAGGGGGCGGTGGTGGCGAAGTCGATAGGCTTGGCTTGGCAACTGGAAGGTCACCAGTTCAAGTCCCGGCAAGGCACCATTCCATACACTGCTCCCCGGGTGCCGTTCAAAAATGGCAGCACACTGCTCCTAACACTAGGATGGGTCAAATGCAGAGAAAAAATGTCCCCACGGGGATTAATAAAGTATATCAAAATAAAAATAAATAGTCACATTGTAATTTGGAAAGAGATGCTGATTCTTCCTTGGAAAAACGTTTTGGACAAACCAATAACACGTGTGTAGATATGAACTACGTGTTCAGGTCACGCAAAGATAACTATTAAAATAAAAAATAAAGGTTTTATTGTTTCAATTTAAGGTAGGGTTTCTTTGTATTTGTTTACCTTTGTGGATATTAGGCCTAAAATAACAACAATACATCAAAAATAAAGCAAAACCAGACAGTGTAATTTTCCTCATGGCCACCAGATGTCACCATTGTCATTTTCTCTCAAATTGAAGTCCTCCACAACCTTTTTGGATTGCGTAATGTTGTAATACTTAAAGACACATTTAGAACCACAATGATTTTCAAAGTCAAAGGACAATGAATACTATTCCCCAGAACACAATGTTGATGCCATGTTGGACACTGTAGGAACAATTAATATCAATATGAATTCACAAAACATGCAGAGATACAAAGTATTTTGTATTGTGTGGATTTGGTTCTGTGAGGACAGCTAAATCAACAAAAGCATTTTCATTGGGATGAGTTGAATCAAGCCTCCACCAGACATTCAAACCTCCACCTTAGTTGTCCATATTGTTGTCACTCTGTTGTTCAGAATGACTCCGAATTAAACACTCCCTTCCGTTCACTGCTTTGTGCAACATTCTATTGAGACATTGATGCTATTTGTCAACGGTGTTATTAAACGTAATTGCACCCTAATTTATGATTTATGTTATTTCAACAGCTCTGTGCAGCAGAGAAATATCAAGTTTAAGCCAGTGGAATTAAATTTCCCTTACTGTCGAGCCCCTATGCATCAAAGTAACCTGCATGAACACACAGGACAAAATCAGCAGCAAAAAACATTACGTAACATTGTTTTACCTTTGCAACTTGCTCCTGCAGAATGTCTTGTTTTAAATCGAAGAAATCCTCACGTTCATGCCAAATTGTAAAGAAAGCTGTTTGCTTTTGCATCAACTCTGCACATTTGTTTCACAGAAATAGAAAATACAGGAAATCTCATGCGTCACATGAGGAAATTAAGGTTTTCTCTCAACTCACTGCAGTTATTTTTTATTAATACCAACATACAAGCAATCTAGTACATACTTTTGTGCACATGGGCTCTTAATTCATTTCAGTGTTTAGAGAATCAAGGAAGAATTGGGTTACTTATATATTTATAAATGATAAATATCATTTGTGAATCTACTCAAAGTTTTGAATACTTGGTAGTACATTTCCAGACCTTTCTGCAGTACATCTGAAAATCATAGGCGTTAGGTATGATTTGCAGGAAGCTTTAAAGGGTGTGGTTGCTGCAGGGCTTTGCAAGCTGCAGCAGAAACCAGTCTCAGCCTGAAATCAATGAGCACAAGGGTGGAGTAGCATTGCCAAAAGACACCTCATGTTGAGGTAAATCATCTCGTGAGATAGAAAGGGAGATATTGTTTAATCTTGGGTCATAACTGACAGTTACACACCCAGGTAAAAGCTCTCTGGGCAATTTTTCATGCCTTAACGCATTTGGAGCATACTGCTCTCATTTCACCTCAAGCTGCAGATATTTGAGTCAGCGAGGCACTTCGTACTCAGACTTGAATAGCTCCACTTTGAGAACTCATTCACGCTCACATGAAAAGTGGATAGGGGTGTGTGACACAGTAAATGTGTCGCAGAGATATAGTGAAATGTTTTTTTGGTACAACTCCGACACATGCCATTGCAGAGCACATAATCAATTGTTCTGCAGTGGGGTTAGAATATGTGTAAATGCTATCTTATAAAGCTGAAGATTACGTTTAGTTTGAGTAAAAATACACCAGTTTGCAGGAGTTTTCAATTAAAAGTATGCAGACTTCATTCACACTAACCGCGAGAACCACAGCCACACGTTGCACTGCACACTGTGCACTTGCACAGGCAACATAAATCACTTTCATAACCTAAACCACAAGTATTTTATTTTTTTGTCAGAGCAGAGAGTGCTCTTTGTTTGTTGCGTATCACAATTATGAATCTTAATTTGTATCAACGCACTCATCTACAAAGTGCAGGTTGATAACAGCAAGGAAGCACATTGAGGCCAGAGATGCAACAATGCCCTGCTTCACACTCAGTACAGTCTGACCTAGATAATAATGAGCAGCAGGAAGAAAAAAGTGCTGTTGTTTTTCTAAGGAATTATTCTCATTCAATTGCATGAGAAGCTAAAATGTGTGTTATTAAAGTGCAATAGTTCAATTACGTTACAAACCTTCTTTACATTCATCAAAGTATGCAACATGTAAAGACTACGAATGATTTAGTTATTTTATAAGGATTTTAATAAACTTTGCAGGCATTGAAAATGTTTAGTTTTTTGTATTTGCATGCATTTTTTTCAGAAGCAGGCGCAATTTACGATGGACAATTCCCTCATTTGTTACAGCCATAGACTGTATAATGTATAAGCGGTGGACAGAGTGATGGCGATGTCACCAGTTGGTTTGTGGAATACAGTTTTGAAGCCTTGAGTTGGGAGTTTTGGCCTTTGCCGTCTTGCTCTTCTGGAACGAGATGTAGCATAAGAGGGGGGAAGAACAACTGACACAAAATAATTTAGTTAAAAAAATGTTTCAATTAATCTTCATGACATGAAAGAACGCTGTGAAGGGATTACCATTACTGCTCTAGCAACATGTCAATCACAGGACAGCCCCACCCTAGAGCATAAGGCGCTTTCACACTGCGGTACTTTTCCCACAAAGGTTCATGTGAATTTAGTTCATGTGAACTCTTTTATCGCGTTCATACGGAAGAGGATTAGGGCCACATAAAAAAATGTTTTTGTGAGGGATTTGAAAAAAATATTATTATTTTTGTTCTGAGAAAAAAGTCAGAATTCTGACTTTAATCTCAGAATTCTGACTTTAATCTCAGAATTCTGACTTTTTTCTCAGAACAAAAAAACATTTTTTTTTTTGGGAGAAAAAAGTCAGAATTCTGACTTTAATCTCAGAATTCTGACTTTAATCTCAGAATTCTGACTTTTTTCTCAGAATTCTGACTTTTTTCTCAGAACAAAAAAAAAAAAAATTATTTGGGAGAAAAAAGTCAGAAATACCGGTAACTGTCGAACCAGCTTCACTGCGATTTACACATTGCAGTAGGCAACAATGGAGGATGTGAGTGAATTTCTGCGCGCCAGAGGGGTCCAAGAGGAAACCATATTGCAAATGGAAGAACAAAAGGTGAGTTATAAATATATAAGTGTGTTTTGGGCGTTCGTAAAAACAACGAAAAGGCGTTAGAATATGAAATGCAGACATTGATGAGCTAGCAGCAAGTGCATTAGCTTATATGATATGGCCCCCCCATCTAATTCAGTAAATAATGGTTTAGTTCGTTGACACGCAATGTGTGCTTGTGGAACAGTGGCGACTAACCAAGAGCAACAGCCTGGTGGTTTTCATGTTTCTGTAGAGATTTCATTAAGTGTGTTTAACAAGGCAGCTAGCAGCTAGCTGAGAGCCTGACAGCTACCGCTCACCAGCCTGGCGGGGAAAAACCATGGGAAATACATATCGCCCAAACTTCTTTTTGTTTGCCATCATTACTTCAAATTATTTTTGCCTGTAACAGTTTAGAGATCAGTGGTCAAAGTACAACGCAAGGAGGCAGTTGCTAATTATATTTCCAAAATTCGCCCAGTAAAACCCCTCTCGGTACTGTAGCATTGTTACCACAGGGGTTTGGGCCATTGCCCTTGTATCCCACAATCACAGAATTGTCAGCATATGAATATGAATCCTGCTGTACTGTCTGAAGGAGATTAAAACAGCAGGACAGTGTTGGTAATTGTATCTAGTATCGCTGCGTATCATGTCAGTCTCTAACGTTAACGTTACTGAAAGCTGCCGTTGGTGGGCCGCTGGCTCTGGCATAGGTGGGGCGTGGACTTTCACAGCGCCGGTACCGCATCCGCAGCCGCAAACACCCGCCGTTGCGAGGCTCTGGTGGCTCCGGCAGGTCCGGTGCAGCGGTGCTGTGAAAGTCCACCGCCGTTGCGAGTCTCCGGCTGTAATAATCCACCTTAAAAACACTTTTAAGGGTTATACTTATGTGAAGGTTATAAACTTTAGGGTAACCAGGGAAACTAGTAGTTTCTGTTTTTTTCTAATAAAGTGACAACAGTACCATCATGGCAAAAACTGGCTTTTTAAGGGTTAATATTCTGAAAATTAATGAATGTTTTGTATTATGAACAGGACTGATTTGGTCTGCGAAATGGCAAAATAGTATATATCTATATATAACGATGTACAAGGGTTGACAATAGTTATACAATGTGCACAAACTTCATTGTGTTTTCTTTTCTTTCTTCTTTGCAGATTGACAGCGACGTCATTGGTCTTATGGATGATGCCACTCTTCAAAAATACATCCCCTCCTACGGAGACCGAATAGCCATCTTTAATCATTGTAGAAGTAAAAGGCCCACATCAAAGCGAAAAAAAGGCCTTTATGAAAGACTGAGGGAAAAAATGACAGTGAGATCGGAAAAGTTCTCAAGGAAACGCATCAGGTACAGAAACAAGAAAAACACAGACAAAGAAGCTGAAAGCCACAAGAAATATTGAAATAGGCTGGATTCACAATGACACTAACACAACCAAACAAGTAAGGGCAAAACAAGGAGGTGGCACTAGAAAAATTAAACTATCAACTAATGCTGGTTTGAATGAAATCTTTGAAACAGGAAAGACACTATTTTTTCCTGATGGAATATCACCTAAAGCAGTGGTTCCCAACCTTTTTTGTCTTGTGTACCCCCTGAGCCTTTTGTCATACCATGAGTACCCCCTCACTCATACGTGCTGATGATCCTTCACAAGTAGAACGTAACTGATTATTGAATGAAAATAACTTTATTTCATCTCCTTAATTTGAACATCTAATTCTCAGGCATTTTCTTAATTTTAACTTAAATCACTCAATAAAAATGAATATGTTGCCTTGAAAATAAATAATATAATCAAATAAATACATATGAAATCAAAATAATCAACTTATCTTTGCTATATATATCTTGTAACATTTAGGCTTAAACCATGGAGCCCCTTTGAATAAGTCCCCTTTAAACAGGCATTTAAACTTTAATTCAGGAACAAAACACTTAGCAAAATAATATCCAGAATCAGTATGGCCTAGCAGTTTCTTTTCACCAGTCATTTACAACTTTTTTTTGGGAGGGGGGGGGGGTTAAGCACAGTTAGTATATGTTTATAAAACGGAGAAGTCAAATCAAGCAATATGATGTTTCTTAGCCGTGATATAATGAGCGTAGGCCTATATCCAGGGAATAGTTGTTGTTACTTTTCACAAATCAGTATCCCTCCGCGTCTGAGAACCGTTATAAAATCCTAAACTAAACTTTATATAGTAAACTAACTAACTAACTAAGCTTAAGGCAAGGCAAGGCAAGTTTATTTATATAGCACTTTTCAACACAAGGCAATTCAAAGTGCTTTACAAAAAAATGAAAGAGATTAAGAAAATGGCATTTAAAATCAGTCATTAAAAAGAAAAGCTAATAAAATAAACATTAAAAGAAAAAATACATGGATAAAAGTTACAGTGCTGTCAATTAAACATTAAAAGAAAAAAGTACATGGATAAAAGTTACAGTGCAGTCTAAGATATGAATAGTTCAATTAAAAGCAGCGACAAAAAGAAAAGTCTTCAGCCTGGATTTAAAAGTAGTCAGAGTTGTAGCGGACCTGCAGGTTTCTGGGAGTTTGTTCCAGATATTTGGAGCATAATAACTGAACGCTGCTTTACCATGTTTAGTTCTGACTCTGGGGGACAGAAAGCTGACCAGTCCCTGAAGACCGAGAGATCTGGATGGTTCATAATTTAGCAGGAGGTCAGAAATGTATTTTGGGCCTAAACCATTCAGTGCTTTATAAACCAGCAGCAGTATTTGAAATCTATTCTTTGACACACAGGAAGCCAGTGTAAAGACTTCAGAACTGGAGTGATGTGATCCACTTTCTTAGTGTTAGTGAGGACTCGAGCAGCAGCGTTCTGAATTAGCTGCAGCTTCCTAATAGATTTTTTAGTGAGACCTGTGAAGACACCATTGCAGTAGTTGAGTCTACTGAAGATAAAAGCATGGACAAGTTTTTCCAAATCCTGCTGTGACATTAGTCTTTTAATCCTAGATATATTCTTTAGGTGATAGTAGGCTGATTTAGTAACAGTTTTAATGTGACTGTTGAAACTCAGGTCAGAGTCCATGACTACACCTAGAATTTCTGGCTTTATCTGTTGTTTTGAACATTGCACACTGAAGCTCAGCGCTAACTTTTATACGTTCTGCCTTGGCTCCAAAAACCATTACCTCAGTTTTATCTTTGTTTAATTGGAGAAAGTTCTGACACATCCAGTCATTGATTTGTTCAATGCACTTACTCAGTGTTTGAATTGGAGCATAGTCTCCTGGTGAAATTGTTACATACATTTGTGTGTCATCTGCATAGCTATGGTAACTTATTTTGTTGTTCTTCATTATCTGAGCCAGTGGTAGCATGTAGATGTTAAAGAGAAGAGGCCCCAAGATGGAGCCTTGAGGAACCCCACATGTCATATTTGTCAATTCAAGATGTGTATTTATTTACCTATAGAAACAAAGTTGTTTCTGTCCTTTAAGTAGGATTCAAACCAATTCAGAACTGTTTCCGAAAGTCCCACCCAGTTCTCCAGTCGGTCTAGTAATATGCTGTGGGTCAACAGTGTCAAACGCAGCACTGAGATCTAATAATACTAACACTGAAGTTCTGCCACTGTCTGTGTTTAAGTGGATGTCATTAAAGACCTTTACAAGAGCAGTCTCAGTGCTGTGGTTTGGACGAAAGCCTGACTGGAACACATCAAAACAGTTATTTAAATGCAAGAAATTACTCAACTGTTGAAAAAACAACTTTTTCAATGATTTTACCTAGAAATGGGAGGTTTGATATGGGCCTGTAATTGTTCATTACTGAAGCATCTAGATTATTCTTTTTAAGAGCGGTTTTAATGACTGCAGTTTTCAGGGCCTGTGGAAAAATACCTGAGTGAAGAGATTTGTTTACTATATGAGGTAATTTGAGGCCATGCAAGGCAAAACATCTTTGAAAAATCCTGTTGGAATAATATCAAGGCAGCAGGAGGAGGATTTCAGAAGTTGAATAATGTCCTCTAGGTTTTTATCATTAATCTGATGGAATTGTGTCATGATGTCTGAATTGATGTTAAGTGGAGATAGGGACAACACATTTTGCTGTTCCTGATGCAGAGGCACTGACTGCTTGTCTGATTTTCTGAATTTTGTCAGTGAAAAAGGAGGCCAAAATCATTGCACGCCCTGGTGGATAGAAATTCAGAGGCTACTGACACTGGGGGGTTAGTTAGTCTGTCGACGGTAGCAAACAAGGCACGTACGTTGTTTTTGTTTTTGGTAATGATGTCAGAGAAGAACGATTGTCGTGCGTTTTTCAATTCCAAATTATAAGGCCAAGTCTCTCTTTATAGATTTCAAAGTGAACCTGGAGATTTGTTTTCGCCACCTGCGTTAGCTTTTCGACATTCTCTTTTTTCTGTTTTCACGGTCATGGCCTTTCTCCATGGAGATATTTCTTGCCAGACACTTCCTTTACCTTAGTTGGAGCAATGGCATCTATAACATTTTTAATTTTTGAATTAAAATGATCTACTAGCTCATTTACTGAGATGTTGGCAGGGGCAAGTGTGGAAGAGAAATTCTGAGTAACATTTCCCTAGTATTTTCAGTTAAATATCGCTTTGTGGTTACCTCTTTTTGAACATTTTTGTGAACAGAAATAGAGCTCTCAAAGAAAACACAGGAATGGTCAGAGAGTGCAACATCAGTCACCACAACCTTAGAGATATTCAGACCCTTTGAGATAATTAAGTCCAGGTGTGCCCCTTATTGTGCGTGGGCTCCGTACATGCTGAGTCAGTCCATAGCTATCAAGAACACAAAACAGTCTTTAGCCCCTCTGTCCTGGGGTTGTCAACATGGATGTTAAAATCACCAACAATGACTAGACGGTCAAAGTCAATACACACTATAGACAGCAGTTCAGTAAAGTATCAAAAAGCTTGACAGTATTTGGGTGGTCTATAGATATTTAGGAACAGAAGCTCGAGAGGAGCATTTCAGCCGAAGGGCACATATTCAAAAGAATCAAAGTTTCCATACGATGTCTTCCTGCATTGAAGGGAATCATTGAACAGAATAGCAAACTCCACCCCTTTCTTATGCATTCTTTCCTGACTCATAAAACTAAAGTTGGGAGGGGTTGATTCGATAAGAACAGCTGCACTGTTATTTTGTTCAATCCAAGTTTCTGTTAAAACATAAAATCGAGATTGTGCTCAGTGATTAAATCATTGATTAAAAATGTTTTTCCTGCCAAAGACCTGACATTTAATAAAGCTAGTTTAAGTTTGTTAAACACACTATCAGTCATGTTTTTTGTAACAAGCTGTGGCTGACATGGAATCACTGCTAAATTAGATACACTCACACAAACGTTTGAGCGCTTCCTGTTTCTATGATTCACCGCTCTTAATCTATTACCTATCAACACAGATATCGGCAAAGCTACTGGCAGGCAGGGCCCCGACATGTCCTGGAAAGAGTTGAGAGTGCCATACGCCCTTGAGCCTGGACCCATCACATATCAGTAAGAGTTTGTTGTGTTTTGTACACACACATCCTTATCAGGCTTTGGAGACTGCAGATGCCCCCTCGAAGGGAGGGGAGGTGGTCGACGTAGGCACGGTGATGGAGACGGGCTAGATGGTGCGGGGGTAGAGGACATGCTGCCAGGGGGGGGAGGTGGTTGACGTAGGCGCGGTGATGAGGACGGGGGAGATGGTGCGCGTCTCCGCGGTGATTTTGGTGGGCGTCGTTGAGGAGCGGGGGTAAAGGACATGGTGCCAGCCCTGCGTATCGCCTTCGTTTGGTCTTTGAACTCCAGGAAGGAATCGGTGCCAACCCTCTGTATCTCCTTGTGTGTTCATCGATCTCCAGGAGGGTGGGCGAGGGTGAAAGGGTGAACGGAGTATCCTCAAAGGCGTTGACAGGGGGGGGGGGGCAGTGGAGACTCCTCCATGTGTCTCATATGTCTCCCATAATCAGAACATTCCTCAGGCGGGTGCAGTGATAATTCTTCAGGGTTTTCTGCGCGATGTGTTGTGTCTTTCTCCTCTTTTGATTCCTCTTGCCGCTTGTCCTTGGCAGAGGGAACAGATTTTGACGCAGGCAGTTGAATATGTTAGAGATAAACAATTTCACTCCTGACTTGTTCAGGCAAACTCCATTTGCCTTGAAAAGATGTCTGCGATCCCAGAAAAAGTTAAAATTGTCAATAAAATGAACAGAATGGTCAGTACACGGCCGTTGAAAGCCAGGTGTTTCAGTGCAAACATCTGCTGAATCTCTCCACTCCTCTTCTGACTGGCGGTAGAGGGCCCACTGAATGAACACCTCTGCATTTAGAGAGCTGGCAGTTTCCAACAAACATTTAAAGTCTTCTTTCAGCACTTCTGACTGTTGTTTCACAACATCATTTGTTCCAATGTGCAGTACCACATTCTTCACAGTCGGATGTTCAGCCCCAATATGCAGGATCTTCTCAGCCAAGTCAGAGACCACATCCTTGGGAAAAACAGAGTACTTTGGTGTTGTTCTTATTACACAGACCTTTTACATCTCTTACAGCAGAGTCACCCACAATCAGAGTTTCAGGCCCAGTCGTTAGCTTTCCCTCTAGCCTTCTACTTTTAGAGTAGCTATTGGTCCTAACCCTGCTGCGTTGAAGAGGACAGGTTATCCAGGTCATCAGATCTCCGGTTCTCGGTCAGCGGAGCGTATCTGTTCTGGATTGGCACACTTGGTGGTTTAGGAGGATTGTTTGTAATTCTCCCTTTAGCAGCTGTCCACTGCTGTTTCCTAGTATGAATAGGGGTTGAAGAGGCGCTCTTCCTGGTGATAACAATGCAGGCCAGCCGGTCGCATCACAGATTTCGGAGCTCTGGGCTCTGCCTGTTATCCGTCCTCCCAAATCCCATGGAAGTGATTTACTCTTAGGCTTTGCACCCAGAGAGTTCCAGGGAGGACTACCACTTGTAGATTTATTACCCGGTACACAGCCCTCCTGTTCCTTGGAATCCTTGTAGCTTGCTAACTAGCTGTGAGTTAGCATACCCTTCTCCATTACTTTGCAATACTGGTAAAGTCGTGTCATTCCTCCCACGACATAGGTCCATTCACTTCCACGTTAACTTCCAACCGTTGCATTTTCATTTCCAACACAGCCATCTTCTGTATAAGTTTCTGGAAGTTCATCTGTAGAGAACGGAGGCATTTTGCTACCAACTAGCTTAAGCTAAATAGCAGTAGCCTACCAGGCTTTAGCTGTTGCTAGGCCACGCTATTGTAAGACTGACGTCGTCGTAAAAATGTTGAAATATGGCTGAAACCCTCCGTCTATTTACGAAGATGAACTGTCCCAGTGATAAGTTAATGGTCCAGGAGCCGCTGCTCGAAGTTTTCAGAGAATAAGAATAGGAAAATCAGCATAAAAAGTAAGCAGAGGCAAGAGCAAGCAGAAAAGCGTCTGCACTGTAAGAAAGATAAGGATAACACTTGGAAACATTTAGATGGAAACATTTAAGGTTAACTTCGACCTCCGGGGTGGGTTTTACTATGGAGGAGTGGATTGAGAAGTGCCTATCTCCAGAAAAAAAAGCACCTAAACGACGACATTCGCTATCTGTTTATTGTTTGTTGCATAGCAACATGTGCAGAAGGCAACGGAGGGACGATTTTATTTTATTCCCGGGCTGATTTTTAGTCCCAGTCCGCCACTGAACGTAGCTATTATGTAAGGTAGTTGTAAATCAAACAAGTGCAGTACATGCTATGTTATAAAGCCGTGGAGGGCGGGAGTTTATAAACCAAAGAGTAACCGCCCTTACGGGACGCTGTAATAAGTAAAGCGAACGCACCCGCAAGGACACCTGGCCTCCTATTGGTTGAGGGATTTTGACAGGATTGTTGCACAAAAGTTTCGAGCGCACACAGAATAAATCTGAGAGCAGAAAAAATCTGTAAACAGCAATATATCTGAGTGCAAGCGTACAGTTTGAGCACAAGCAGAGCTAATCTAAGTGCAAGCAGGCACTATTGGAGTGCGAGGACAGGGTTTGAGGGAAATAAATACATAAAGTATGCTCTCAAATTTAAATACCACGCTCTTGAATAAAGATAGGGAATAACCTCCATAGTTTATGTCCGACGCATCTTTGTAACGCACGAAGGACAGGAGCTGCGCTTCTCCACTCACATCTGTCATTTCATCCAGCTGCAAAGCGAACTGACCGGCTAGTTTTATTTTGTTCACCACTTGTTCAATTATATTCACAGACATATCATTGATCCGACGGGATACGGTGTTATTCGACAGGGGAACTTTCTTGAGTGCTTCGGCTGCTTTCTTGTCTATCATAATTTTGGCCAACGCAGTCGCTGCAGGGAGAATGAGCTCAACAATAAGGTGAGGTTTTTTTTATTTAGCCACAAGCAGGGACACGGCGTAAGATGCCTCGAGTGCTTTCATTGACACATTCGTGGCTTTCATCATTACTGTCTGGCTCGACTTAAATTCCGACAGCTTTCGTCTGTAAAATTATTCACTTTTATCGACACTTCCCGAGTGTTTGGTGCTCTGGTGTCTCTGTAAATGCGCTGGCTTCATCGCACTGTTAGCCAGGACTTCACCGCAAAAGAAGCACTGAGGCTGCGGTGGGTCCGCAGAAGTATAAATGAATCCAAATAATATATATGTTTCACTGTACTGCCTTGGTTTCAGTTTGGCCTCTTTCTTACGTTTCTTGGCGGGCTCCTCTGAACTCTGGCCTGAATCCAGAGCAAGCGGACGTTTCAGCCATTTATCCATAGCGCAGACATACCAGTATTTTTCTGGCTGCAGGTAAACAGCTGTTTTCATTGTGGGATTTTGGCGCGGTTGTGCGTGCCACAGACTATTGTCTCCCTAGGGAAACAAATCGCGCACTATCATTTTTGACGGGATTATTATTTGTTTACTTGTCACCTTGGAATTCCAAGTACCCCCCTACAGTTCCCTCGCGTACCACTAGGGGTACGCGTACCCCCCGGTTGGAAACACTGACCTAAAGGACCTGAATTAGAGTTCGACTTTGAGGTGTGGGATTTTAACAAAACTGCCTTACAGCTGAAACATGCCCTTCAATTAGCACAATGTACGAAACTGTGCAAATGACAATGTTGCGATTTTACATTGCCACAAAGCGAAAACCTTCTGCAAACGCTGACAGCGACACAGTTGAAGAGACTTCTGAGTTTAATCTTGTCTCGGGTGAAAATGACGACTACACAGATGTCATTATTGTTTTGGACGACATACAGCGATCACTAAACATTTCTAGTGATCCTGAAATCACCTTTGGTCCTCATTTCGGCATCGAGGAAGATGAAGAAGACACACTCATATTTGAGAATGTTTCCTGTCCCCCGCCAGTCCACTTGAGGCAGAGAAACACTAACAATCACTGTACATCATGCAAACACCCTAGCTGACATGATTACTCTGCCTTTCTGATGCAGAGATTTTAAACAAATCATTGAATGTGAGGCGCATTCTCCCAGATAACAAGGAAGAAGCAGGCAGTGGTTCTGGGGTACTGAGGGATGTTCTCAGTTGCTTCTGGCAAGAATTCTATGAGAGATGCACACTTGGGACAACAGTTAAAGTGCCCTACATTCGCCATGATTTTCCTGCTGAAACATGGAAGGCAATTGGAAGAATCCTTTTGAAAGGTTACCAAGATTGTGAATATTTCCCAAACAAACTTGCACTGCCTTTCCTTGAACAGGTGGTGTTTGATAATGTGTACAGTGACCTCAAAGCATATTTTATGCAATTTGTGAGCAGCCAAGAACGTGAAGTTTTGATGCAAGCGCTGACTGATTTCACTGCAGTTGACACTGATGACCTTTTGGAGGTTCTCGACAGCTATGGCTGTAGAAGGAAAGTCAGCGCAGAGAATCTTCCTAAAATAATTGAAGAAATTGCCCACAAAGAGATGGTCCAAAAACCGATGTTCGTTATTGACTGCTGGAGGGAGATTAACCATCAACATCTCAACCTCAGTCCAGAGGCACTGACTAAGTTGTTGTCTGACCTGCAACCCACCACAAAAAAAGTCTGCAAACTACTGAAATTTGATGTTGATTTGACTACAAACCAAAAAGAGGTAGCAAATCATCTGAAAAGATTCATCAGAGAGCTAGATGAGAGTAAACTTCAGAAGTTTCTACGGTTCTGCACAGGATCTGATCTCATTGTGACCGACAGCATCTACGTGGGATTTGAGAAAATGACAGAGTTCACAAGAAGACCGATTGCACACACATGTGGGAATATTCTGCACATAGCTGACAGCTATGAGAACTTCCCAGATTTCCGTTCAGAATTCAATGCAGTTCTTGAGAGCAATGTGTGGGTTATGGACATTGTTTAGACTCCAACAACAATAACCAAACCAATCCAAACTGTTAAGAGTTTTTCATGTTCGAAGTAGTTGTGCAGAATTGCAAGTAATGGTGTGCTATACTGTATATTTGGGAAGCACTTCACCAGGACCTTTAATAGTTATAGAGAAGTCCAGCTGGCCAGAATGGAGCCCATCTTTCACTACACAAACTTGGTGGTGTGTTCACAAACTACAACAAACTTGCATATTGACTATTATTCTCCAGTTGCAGAACACAAACCTGACTTGACAGAAATGTAATTTGTTCATGTAATTCAAGACCTTTTATTACTGCTAAGATGTTTAAGGATTCAAACAAGAACAGTGGCATGCTTCATTGTTCTTATATGGAAACAGACAGTTGTAAAATACAATGTACTGTTTGCTCCCTCTTACTTTTTGTGTAAATTGTAAAATGATATGCCACTTACCCAGGTGAATAACTTGTGTAAAAGCATGAATGTGTAGCTAACCCCTTATCTGACCATTGACTGGAAAATAAAGTTGCAAAGCAAGTGCCTTGTTCAAAGCATACTTGTTTATTTAGAACATATTTTATACTAGTGTAAAAAGTAATTAAGACATGTGCCAGTGCAATAACAATTATTAAAGTATCCAAAAATAAAAGATAGGTTTTGTTGCACACAACAATGCCTGCAAAACAGATGTTGAGACTTAATACAATTTACCTTCAGAATGTCTTTCAGTATCAAAGCAATACTTGCAATCTTAGTAAAAAGCAAACAATTGTAATCATAACTTCTCATAACTAAGATAACTGGTAGAAGACTAGTTCAGTCTGTTTATATGCACATCTGAGAGTTGTGTGTGTGTGTGTGTGTGTGTGTGTGTGTGTGTGTGTGTGTGTGTTGTGTGTGTGTGTGTGTGTGTGTGTGTGTGTGTGTGTGTGTGTGTGTGTGTGTGTGTGTATGTGTATATGGAAAGTGTATGTGTATCTACTTGTTTAGAAGAACCAACCAGTCCACCACTTGAAACTTTAACAAGACATTTGGAATCAAGGCAATGTGACACCTGAGGTAACATTTGATCATACAACATTTTAAGCATTATTTTTAAGATATTTGTTCCGTTTCTATATTTCACATCTTGTTTATTTAGAACATATTTTATACTAGTGTAAAAAGTAATTAAGACATAATCTTAAAATAATGCTTAAAATGTTGTATGATCAAATGTTTCCTCAGGTGTCACATTGCCTTGATTCCAAATGTCTTGTTAAAGTTTCAAGTGGTGGACTGGTTGGTTCTTCTAAACAAGTAGATACACACACACACTTTCCCTATACACACACACACACACACACACACACACACACACACACACACACACACACACACACACACACACACACACACACACACACACACAACACACACACACACACACACACACACACACACACACACACACACACACACACAACTCTCAGATGTGCATATAAACAGACTGAACTAGTCTTCTACCAGTTATCTTAGTTATGAGAAGTTATGATTACAATTGTTTGCTTTTTACTAAGATTGCAAGTATTGCTTTGATACTGAAAGACATTCTGAAGGTAAATTGTATTAAGTCTCAACATCTGTTTTGCAGGCATTGTTGTGTGCAACAAAACCTATCTTTTATTTTTGGATACTTTAATAATTGTTATTGCACTGGCACATTACAGGCAGATATTTGTTCCGTTTCTATATTTCACATCTTGTGGATCAACCAATAATTAAAAAAAGCAAAGCAAAAGGGCTGTAATTTTCCGGTCATCCTTGTGCGGAATTCTCATGTTTTGTTAAATGTTACTTTTAACATTGAAATGTAAGTTAAGGTTACATTGTGAATCAAATGTATTTTCTTACACCACATTTGTATGCAGGCCTTCAATTGAATGTTGATAAAGTTTCCTATTCTTATGGGTATAAAGTGATTGAATAAATAAGCTTTACAATAGTTGTTCCAAGACTTCTCTAAAATATCTTATAGTAATTCATATTTGACACTAATGTGAGAATTTAATTAGTCATGTGGCATTAAAAACAATGATAAAATAATTGCAAATTCATTAAGAACACTACCATTCTGTTTATCTATGCTTTGAGTTCTTGATGCCTTTTTTACAAATGTGTATTTAATTGTCTAGAAATGGTATCCTTTATTGTCTTAATAAAGTTAATTGTTTATTTTTGCCAACACTAGGTTGTAATGTTATGGTGATACAGGTAAAAGACTGATGTATATCAATACTGAGAACATATGATGAATACTGCACTGACATACTCATTGTATCAGCATTGGATCAAATGTGCTCCTATTAGTATGAACTCACAACCAAGCTCCCAAAGTCTGTTCACCTCAAGTTATTACGGCTAAATTGTTTCATTGAGTTCCGAGAATACATAAATGTAACCACATTTTGAAATATAAGTAATTGAAATAAATAAAATGTGTTACTGCATAAAGACAATCTGATTCATTTAATTAATGTGTTATGCAAAAAGGTGTGAACGATGTATCTATTGGTTAAATCATTCAATTTGTGCTTACACTTTTGCAAGAATGTGATCAGACATTTTTAGTAAAAACAATGGAGTTATACTGAAAAATTAACATGTTCATTATTGTATGCATGTGGCAATCAATAAGTCATTCTAAAGTGATGTTTGTATTCACCAATAAATGGCACTAGCAGGTTTGTTATGTCAGCGAATGGCGTTGTTATCCTTTCTTAAAGGAGGAAGTTTGCCCAGTGTAAGCAAGGCCTTCTCAGTTGCAGCAAACTACATGGCAATATTAATGACTGGTCCCTTACTGTTTTTAGAGCGCACATGAAATAATCTGGCAACTGAGTGAAAATTAGCAATCAGTTGTTACCATTGTGTAACACATGGTACATTATTTGTGTATACAATGTAGAAAAATGTAACAAAGATTTGGCCCATACATACAGTAGGCTACCATTAAAAAAAACTGTTGAAAAGCTGTAAATAAAAATGAAAATAGTGTTGAGAGACAAACATTTAAGGAATACATGAAATACCATTGACTATGATTTTTATTGATACATTTTTGACTAAATAATTACTTATTTTTTAAGGTCAGTTTTGTCCTGAACAGTATTTTGTGTTTTGCATAATGACATGTACGCTACATGTACCATTAATCAAATACTTGTCGTCGTATTTCATCTCGTAACAGGATGTATAGATCAGCTGCAGCAAATGGATCTGCTGGATCATCCCATCCGTTTTCCGCCATGAGTAGAGAACACAGTTCAAAAACAGTTTCATCGCACGGAAACTGGCCTTTGGGAGTACACTCTTCCATACACAAATTGACCTCCTCCATGGCAATAGGTTTGAGTCTATCCTCAGCACTGCAACTCTGGGAATGAGTACATAATCACTGGCCGACCAGATGCTGTGTCATCAGTTGATCTTGGTCTGATTTTGTGGGAATTCCAGGTGTTGACCACTTCATCAAGTTCATCCTGCATAGAAAAAAAGCACAGTAAATGTAGACGACACATGTCTTAAGAAGCTTTCGGACATAACTTCTACCTGTCTAGATGGAGGCTGAGGTTGCTGCAATGTCCACGAACATAGTGAATTATAATATTATTATTACTCATACTACTTTTATTAATGACTAATCTCAGAAATAAATAAAATAGTTTACCTGAACAAGATTAAGGTAACAGAATTGGATAAGACTTTTGTCCAAAAAGTCTCCTGTGAAGTGGCCATCTTCCTGGAGAGTTTGGAACAGGTTCATCCAGAACTGCGCACTCTGTTTGCGGAGTATACCCCACCATCCTTCAATGCGCTGGTTTGCTGTGCTTCTTCCATAAAGGAAACTTCTCTCCCCAGCAAAACTGTCTGGGTGGTTCCTTCGCAAAAACATCTGCATTTCTTCAACAGAAACATTTTCCGTGCCCCTGTCTGCACGAATCCTCTCTGGACATCCACCTATACCTGAAACTGTTTTGATAAAGTAACTTGCAACTACTTTAGGATCACTGTTTGTGGTATAGGCCTCCATCCATAACACATAGCGGCTAAAACCATCTATACAGCCGTTGATGGCAATGCCATAGGGCTTTAGTTTATCATAACCATCCATGTGCCAAAGTGCATTTGGCCCTCTGCATCTGTACTGACGTCTTCTCAAGCGGTGGGCTCGTCTTAATTCCACACCTTGTGGATCAACCAGTTTGATGATGCGTCTTATGCTATCTTGTGACACAACAAGGCCCTGTTGAATTGCACGGAGATGAAGCCAACGGTATCCCTGCATCTGTCCATTAGTCATGATCTCATGCTGTACAAAAGCTAGCACTTCCTCCAAGTCAGACTGGTTCTTCCTCCTGAACAGGTTAAGTCTTTTACAAATTCTCTTTAATGTTCGGACACTAATTACAATGTGATTAGTGTGTGCCAAAATAGCAAGTATTTCTTTGTTACTTAGGGAAAGTCTGAAGTATAGTTTAATTAAGTCATCCAAATCCGGCCCTGCAGGCATTGTTGTGAGCAGCGCAGCAAACTGATGTAATGCAGAATATAAAGAGGACAATTTGGTATTCGTAGGAGGGGTTGTAATATGGCAGTTGAATTGTACATCAGACAATAACGTTGCTTTTAATCTGCAAAAAAGAAAAGAAAATATATTGTTTAAATATTGTAAGGTTAAGACTCTTCTTCCTATTTTACACAGTATATGCTCAGTAAAAGTGTCCATTACGGAGTACGGATCTTATTTATCAGGAACACTTTATATGCAGGAACACAAATCCTACCTTTAATTTAAAGCCAGAAAGTGTTAAACACTCTTACTGTTAACCTCACTAACTTGTTTCATAAAATGCGTATATATAGGCATATATATATATATTGTAAAAAAATACGCATTTTATGAAACAAGTCTAGAATGGAGTAAGACAGTTGTGGTTGTGGGCCACAACCACAACTGTCTTACTCCATTCTAGACGAGATGTTGCTCATTTTGATGGTTAATAGCCTTCTGATTGTCAGCTAGCTGCCTTGTTAAACACACTTAATGAAATCTCTACAGAAACATGAAAACCACCAGGCTGTTGCTCTTGGTTAGTCGCCACTGTTCCAACAAGCACAAACTTGCGTGTCAACGAACTAAACCATTATTTACTGAATTAGATGGGGGGGAGCCATAGCATATAAGCTAATGCACTTGCTGCTAGCTCATCAATGTCTGCATTTCATATTCTAACGCCTTTTCGTTGTTTTTACGAATGCCCAAAACACACTTATATATTTATAACTCACCTTTTGTTCTTCCATTTGCAATATGGTTTCCTCTTGGACCCCTCTGGCGCGCAGAAATTCACTCACGTCCTCCATTGTTGCCTACTGCAATGTGTAAATCGCAGTGAAGCTGGTTCGACAGTTACCGGTATTTCTGACTTTTTTCTCCCAAATAAACTTTTTTTTTTTTGTTCTGAGAAAAAAGTCAGAATTCTGAGATTAAAGTCAGAATTCTGACTTTTTTCTCCCAAAAAAAAAAAATGTTTTTTTTTTCTGAGAAAAAAGTCAGAATTCTGAGATTAAAGTCAGAATTCTGAGATTAAAGTCATAATATTTTTTTTCAAATCCTCACAAAAATTTTTTTTATGTGGCCCTAATCCTCTTCCGTACATTCACACCAAAAAGAGCCGGTACTAAAATTAGTTCATGTGAACCTTTTTACCCCCTCGAAAGTCCCTGCTAGAGAGCAGGGACTTTCGAACGGCTCTTTTGTGAGAAAAGAGCTACATTTCTGATTGGCTGGAAGGATTGCAAACCACGCCCCGTAAAACTCCCAAAAAGTTTTGTGAAGCCGCCATTTTATTATCCTCGCATTAGCATTAGCATTAGCCCAGCGCAGAAACGCAGAGAGACTAACTTATGGCAACACAAAATAAAACATGGGAGTGGTGGAGATGAGGAGGTGTCGGCGTTCTGGCGATTTACTCGGAAGGCTTCAGTAGAAGCTGCTGGGAGTCCCAGCAGCTTCTGCTGAAGCCAGTCCCTAACTCCGGGGACTTCCGGCCGGGGACTTTGGGCGGCAGTATACGCCGTGAAGTGGTTTGCGGCCTGCCAGTAAACCCAAAGCAGAAGAAGAACAAGTGACGTCAGCGGCTTCATTTGCCTAATCCACCCCCAGGGACTTTTTCCAGTGTGAACGCGATCTGTACTTAGTTCATGAGAACTAAAGAGTTCTCATGAACTAAGTTCACATGAACCTTTGTGGGAAAAGTACCGCAGTGTGAAAGCGCCTTGTTACGTGCCGTAGTGTTTGTGTGGTCGTGTATGTGTGTTTCTCTCTCTCTCCCTCTGATTCCCCAGGTGCAGCCTGATTGTCCCCAGGTGCAGCCTCTCCCCAGGTGCTCCGAATTCCTAATCAGGGCCTCCATATAGGCCCGGAGGAAGACTGCAGTGGGCTCTCTGTTTTTCCTCCTCTGGCTGCATGTGTGCAGACCTGTGTGTTGCCATTTGATAGGAGGGGAGCTCCGTGCTATAATCGATGCTGTATAATTCTGTGCAAATTGGCTGGTGAGCCCGTGTTTCTTTTTTGGTCATTAAACGACTGGTGCGTTACTAAGAGATCGGTTTTCTCTCCTTTTTTTGTCGTGCTTGGTCATCCTTGTGTGTGGTTACTTCCCTTTGTACCCCCTTAGATTTAGAAGGGAACATAACACGCCTATACACTGTTTTAAGGGGGTAGATTATTGAAAAAAGTTAGGTATGACTGGTACAATTATGAAACCTGAAAATGAGCATAAAAGGGTCTCTTTAAAACGTACTGAATAACTGCAATTTAAATATGTTGGATAATTTTTCAAGCAAGTTTGATTTGATGTTTTACTAAACAACATGCTGACCAGATACAGGTGCAATCAGGGGAAATTGTCAGTTAAAACATTTGAAGTTCTGAAGCCTTATCTATAGCTTGAATCCTTTCCTTTACCTGAACTGGCTGTAACCTGCAGAGCTATTTGAGATGACTTTGAATGTTGACTGTGCTGCCTGAGGGAATATGGATGCCTAACAGCAGCCAACCTATTATCAAACTGTCAGTGTCATCTGTTACTAGATCATATTTCACAATGTGTCTGATTTAGGTCATGAGACAGACATTCTCCTGTCCTCCTGTTTTCACAGTGAAACATGTTTTTCAGTGTGGTGGTGCTGGACATGTCTTTGACAATTGCTCTTGCAATCCTGATTCTTATTCACAGTAACCTTTTCATAAACTAACTCAACCAGTTTGTTGTTAACACAGAGCTCTGTTTAAGGATCACCAGTGCCACACCCTCGTGTTATTCTATCACAGCGATGTATGATGGCACAATAATACAGAGAGCTCAGCTTTTGTCGTCTTGCACTGTATGATTTGAACTAACTTTACACCATCCTTTTGGTTCTGCTGGTAGTTTGAAGCTAAATTATTGAAATGGTAAAAATTCAGTGGAGGAAATAACTAAGTACATTTATTGCTACTTTATACTTCTACTCCTCTACATTTCAGAGGCCACTCTTGTACCTTTTACTCCACTACATTTATTGTAACCCTCACTATTACTTTGTACAAAAACACATGACATGCTGATGTGGTATAGTCTCCACAGTACTTCAGGCATTTTGTCCACATTGACAAACTACAATAAAATGCTTTGACATGTATAAAAATGATATCATATAATAACCATGACAATATAATACTGTGAAAAGATCAAATCTGCATAACGAATACTTTTACTTTTGCTACCTGATACTAAGTACATTTAGCATGTTATTCATGCTTTACTTTAATACTTCTGAAATTGTGCAGAGTGAGTACTTTTACTTTAAGTGCTTTTTGATGCTAATACTTTTGTACTTTATCAAAGTAACATTTTGAAATCAGGACTTTACTTATAGAGGAGTATTTTAAGATTGTTTGTACTTTTACTTGAGTAATGGATCTGAATACTTTTTCCAACACTGACAAATGTAAATTCATAATAACTTTTACCTCCATTATTCTAGTAAATGTATTCAGCTAAAAATAATGGTGCTGTAGAGTACTTGCAGAAAACTGCAAATTCATAACAAAAATAATTGTAATACAGTTCTAATGACCCATTTTTGTTGTCTTTTTACAGCATCTTTTTCTAGTTATTGGTATTTTATATACTTGTACATGTTTTTTTACTTTTGCAGAACTTTGCTTGGCTTTTTTGTTTCCTGTTAAAATGTTTAATTTTCCAAAAAAAATCTCCTTTTAAATCAAAAACCATATTGCAATACCACGTTTATTGATTCTGATCTGCAAATAGAGCATTGAACACTTAATGAAGTGCAAGCTGTGCAGAGCTAAACATTTCAGTGTGTACACACGAAGGTTTGATGAGTGAGTGTGAAAATGCTATCTCCAGAGAGAGAAAAATATATTCACTCATATATCACAAGGGTTTCAACTATCTTGGACGTGATTTATAGCCGTTTAGCATGTGCATGAGAGGAGTTTGCAACGTCAAAATGAACAGCAGCAGTGAAAACAAACATCTGCTATGTATCAGTCCAGACTGTGGATATGCACAGACGTTTGCTAGTTAGAATTAAAAACATCTTTTAAGATTGAACCAGAAGCAGAATGTTCTAAATAGTACATTGGTTAATCTTATTATAATGTTTCAAATCTGCAAGGAAAGGTTTTAAAGCCTTTAAAGACTTGAAGAAAAGAGTGTGGTTAAATGGAAAGAAGAACACAAAGGAGAGCTTGTTCTTGTTTGGGCATGATGCACATGCCAAAGTAAAGTGCCAGGAGAAATAAAGAACACGTTGGCATATCTGTGATGAGCTCTCCGGCACATTCCCCCTCCCCAGGTTTTAACTATGGCCAGGTATCGACTGACATCATCCATAAAAATAACTTCTAACTAGCAACCCTGCAGGCTATTGCTGAGCATCACAAAGAGAATGCATAAAATGTTAGGTTTGAGATGTGAAGAATAACTGAAACTATCACTAACAGAAGAACCAACACTTAAAATCTTCACGCATGATAACAAGGAAAGACAGAGGGTTGTTTACAAAGACGTGTGCTGGCTGAGAGTCAAGTGCAATGAACCATTTTACAGTCCATAATAATGCTTGTCGCCTTGGTAACATAACATGTTTAGACAACATAGCAGTCTTGCTCAACAATCAAATGTCACTAAAGGACACATGACATGACAACAACCAGATTTGACTGATTAACTAACTGGACAGTAACGGGTGTGTCTGTTTCACAATATACAGTATACATTGTAGGAATACAAAATTAAGCTTCATATGTATGCCATGTCTTCATGCACATTAACACATATAATAAAGGACAAATGGAGTAATTAATCCATTATGTTTACTATAAGGTCTGCGGATAGAAGTGAACTTAAAGAATTGAAAGATTAAGTTAAATCCCTCTTTCTCCTTATTATTGTTGGACAAAATGAACCTCAAGGGTGTGTGTGATAGGTGGGGCAGAGCAACCATTTTAGGTAATGCTCCTCCCTTCATTCCTACACACCCCCGCCCACACCAGAGGCAGCATGCAGGATAAAAAGGGGACAGAGGCAGAACATTGCATCTCAGTCCAAGTCATTCTCTTTGAGGCAAGCAGATCTCCTGAGCAATCGTCACCATGAGCAGCGGTTATTCCAGCTACGGGAGAAGCTCCGTCAAAAGCAGCATCGGTGGAGGCATGGGTGGAGGCATGGGTGGAGGATATGGTGGGGTGCAAAGGAGATATGCTTCCAGTGTGAGCGGTTCAGGTGGCGCAGGATCAAGAATCTCCGTTTCCGGTGGGGGTTATGGCGGCGGCGGCAGCAGTTATGGCGGCGGCGGCAGCAGTTATGTATGTGGTTTTGGCAGTGGAGCTGGGGGTGGAGGTGGAGGTAGTTTTGGCATGGGAGGTGGATATGGTTTTGGCATGGGAGGTGGAGGTGGAGGTGGAGGTGGAGGTGGCTTTGACGCTTCAGCCAATGAGAAGGCTACCATGCAGAACCTGAACGACCGTCTGGCCACCTACCTGGAGAAGGTGCGAAAACTTGAGGAGGCCAACTCTGAGCTGGAGCTCAAGATCCGCCTGTTCTTGGAGAGTAAGACCTCCCCCACTGCCAGAGACTACTCAGCTTTTGAGGCCACCATCGCCGATCTGCAGGGAAGGGTATGTCACATGACTTCTGATTCCTTAGTTAGTCACAATGTAAATTATCTCTGGATGAATATGTTGGAAATGTACATTGGAACTTGTTTCAAAGCACATTCATGATTTTGGAGAGAAATAATTGTGTCTAATGAAATCTGTCTTTGTCCCACAGATCCAGGAAGCCACCAGTGTCAATGCAAGCATCTATCTGTCTATTGACAATGCAAAACTGGCATCAGACGACTTCAGAATCAAGTAAGTATCAAGTTCAGAGACAGAATTTTCTAGGACATAGTTAGATGGAAAATCTTTGTAATTTAACTGAAGCAATACGTGCATAGTGAATATTTTGCTTTCGAGGTGCAGATATCTGATGTATTGCTGCCTCACAGGTGGGAGAATGAGCTAGCCATGCGTCAATCAGTGGAGGCTGACATCGCCGGTCTGAAGAGACTGTTGGATGAGCTGACACTGGCCAGATCCGACCTGGAGATGCAGATTGAAGGCCTCAGGGAGGAGCTGATCTTCCTCAAGAAGAACCACGAGGAGGTAGGTAGCGGATGATTGACGTTCATCTGAATGTGCTTTCATTCAATTTGCTAGAATGAAGATTGAAATGTACTCAAACAACTTTGCCAAACTCTTCTTATTCAACAGGAATTAGCACTCATGAGAAACCAGATGACTGGACAGATCAACGTGGAGGTGGACGCAGGGAAACAGCCAGACCTGTCCCTCATTATGGCAGAAATCCGTGAGCAGTATGAGGCTGTGGCCGCCAAGAACGCGAAAGAACTTGAAGCCTGGTTCCAAACAAAGGTAAGACTGGATAATATTTGACAAAGTGACATCTTACTGCTTATTTAGAGTGTTACATTTGTCACATATGTAGTTCTACATGGCATTGAGGTTCTCCCGTGTCTGTTATAGTCGGAGGAACTGAACAAGGAGGTGGCTGCCAGCACAGAAGTTATCCAAACAACAAAGACAGAAATTACTGAGCTACGTCGATCAATGCAGGGCCTGGAGATCGAGCTACAGTCCCAACTCAGCATGGTAAATGATAATGACCTAAATGTAATGAAAAATATGATGCACCCAAAATATTTTACTACTAATTCACTCTTTCTCCTCTCCCTTCCTCCTCTCTTTAACTTCCACCTACAGAAAGGGTCACTTGAAAGCACTTTAGCTGAGACAGAGGGACGGTATTCCATGCAGTTACAAAGCCTACAGTGCCAAGTGACGGGGCTGGAGCAACAGCTAATGCAAATGCGTGCTGACACGGAACGCCAGGGCCAAGAATACCAAATGTTGCTCGACATCAAGCAACGTCTGGAGATGGAGATCGCAGAATACAGAAGGCTGTTGGACGGAGAGGGCGTGTAAGTAGTCTACAAAGAACTATTATTTCCTTTTCCTTTTACACAAATAACAACGTCTGTAAACTGAAGAATTGTTCTCATATTTAATGCAAGCTCTGTGATTCCTCCCCTTGCAGCAGTGCCAGTGGTTCAGGGTCTAGCAGCACCACAAAAACCAAGATGCTGATTGTCACAGAGGAATATGTGGGAGACACGTTGGTGTCCAAATCTAGCTCCTGATCTGTCTCGCACAGAAAAAGCAACACATTGGGCCACACCTGAGGACCACCATCACAACACATGATCCCAACACATTCTTTGCATAGACATGTGAATACAATAAAAGGCTGCCAGTTTGCTGACTAAAATGTTGTCCTGTTTTATTAACTGTGTCTTAATTCCAAATAATGTCTTTAGAGTGGTGTTTTTCTTAAAGGTCTGGTGAAAATACATATTTGCTCTTAAACCTGACAAGAATTTGTAGGATTCCTGTTTCAAAACCTGATTAATGAAAGCCTCATAGCTTGAGGCTTTCACCACATAAAGGAATGGTTGTGAAAAGATTTAGGAAAATTGAGGCTCTACACATCTGATAAAATTGCTTACTGCTCTGCTCAACCATTTCCTCCGAGATACAATTAGTTCAGAACTTAATCACGCAGTTGGGCAATACAACATTATAGAGGTACCACTCTGAAGCAGACATGCATTCTCCATGAGTTGAGATTTTAGTTTGAGTTTAGTTCCACTAAACCTAAAATGGAGCCTTAATGCTAAGATATCTGGCTTTCTGATGCAGACCTCTTGCATATTTGTGAGTGAGCATGAATATGGATCACTGGATGCTGGACTGGGGTGGCAAATTGAAAAAGGGATTTTCTTAACTTTTAACCAATGCATGCATGGCAGTGGCGGCCGGCCCATAGGGGCGCTGGGGGCACTGCCCCACCTCTTCCCATATTCTCATACATTTAAATTAAATTAAAGTCATTAAAAAATGTTTTTATTTTATTAATTTTATACATTATTTTTTTAATGAACAAGTTACACATTATATAGTTGGTGTCAGTTAAATGTATAATCTACGATAAAATGTCGATAAAAATTGTTTTGCGATGTCTAAAGTTACTGATAAGTCATGTTTCGGACAGTACAATTGATACTATTGGACTCAGTACTTGTTAGACTACTACCACAAATACAAGTAAGTATTTTTAGTGTGTACTTTTTGCGTAATCCTCTGTCAAACTCCCCTCCTGAGAACAATAATGCATGTTTTCTGCTATATTTGATGAGGGATAAAATGATTTTTTGCAATAAGTTCTACATGCAATTGATACTGTTGTACTCAATACTACTTGGACTACTACCACAAGTACAATCAAGTACTTTTATTGTGTACCTTTTGAATAATCCTTTGTCAAACTCCCCTCCAGAGTACAATAATGCGTGTTTTCTGCTCTCTTTGATGAGAGATAAAATGATTTTTTGCAATAAGTTCTACATGAAATTGATACTGTTGTACTCAGTACTACTTGGATGACTACCACAAGTACAATCAATTATTTTTACTGTGTACTTTTTGAGTAATCCCCTGTCAAACTCCCCTCCTGAGTACAATAATGCATGTTTTCTGCTATATTTAATAAGCGTTAGAAAAATGTTCTTCACAATACTGATAATATTGGACAGAGTATTTTAAGAGGATACACTGTAGTAGACAGATGACATCAACACTAGATCCACTAGATCAGTACTCCAGCAGCAGCATTGTTACCCCTTGGAAAGTCTTTAGAGACTGGCCTGGATAGCTGTTCACCTTTTTAAGACTCCAATTAAGGCATTTGTACTGTATGTGTTTGGAGAAATGACACAATAAATGGCCCAGATTTGTACACCTCGAAATCTTGTAGTGCAGGAAGAAATACACACTGGCTAAACGTGCAGGTGATAGGCTTTGTTTTGCAATATTTATTCAAAGGTCACTTCTTATTTTATTTATTTAATTAATTAAAGACAATAACCTGGACTTTCTGTATCTGACCGAAACATGGCAAAAACCCCTGGACTATTTTTCTTTTATCAAATCACCCCAGCAGGATTCACATACATTGACAAACCTCGCCCACAAGGGCGGGGTGGTGGTATAGCTGCTATTATCAGAAAGGAAATAAAAGCTACCATAATCCCCATCCCTGATTTTTCTTCATTTGAACACCTGATCTTTAAACTCTGGTCACAGCCATCATCTACCATCCCCCGAAGCCAAACCCCTCCTTTCTCTCCGACCTCTCTGACATTCTCACTCAGCTTTCTGCCATATCCCCATCTGTACTTCTCTGCTGCGTTCAGACCGGACGCGATGCGATGTTTGGGGGCGGCGCGATTACATGTAAAGTCAATGCAGAGACGCGATCAGACGCGAATTCGCTCCGACGGCGCGCATGAAGCGGTGGACGCGGCGCGAATCACGCGATTGAAGGGGGCCGCGTCAAACGCGAGAGTTCAATTTTTTCAACTCGGGCGTCAAATTCACGTGACGCGTTCTCGCGGAAGCCAATCAGCGGTGAGGATCTCAGCCTGACGTTCAACCAGAAAACATCAGCCATTAGCTGTTAGCAGTTAGCACACAGAGATCACAGCTCCTCATATCTGTTCAGAAACTGTACAAAAGTTAAACAAGAACAAACCACAGACTGTCTGTGTCATGGCGAATACAGTCGCTGGTTTATTTATGTATGTAGGCCGTTGTTATGAGTGTGGAGTGAGCATATACAACGTTAGCTTAGCCTGGTCGACCCAATCTCCATTCAGAAAACAAGCATTTTAAAAGGTTTTTCGCCTGCCGTCTTGTCTGCAGACTTGTCAAGCATTAATTCATGGTTTTTACTAACCGGTATCAGTACTGTATTGTAGCCAGTGCTTGAATTGGAATGAAAAAGGTGCCAGTACTCTAAAATCAGCAACTTTTTCAAGTCAATTTTATATATACAGCCCACAAACAAGAATTTGGCTACTATAATGCTGGTGGGTTTGTCTCTTTACTACTGTATATTTTAGAAAGGTTCACTGTACTTAACATTTTTTATGATAGGCAGCGGATATGGCTAAAGCTCAGTAAGGTCAATATTAACTGAAAATATAGCAATCAAAGTCTAGATCTTCTGCTGAAGACACATGAAGCAGAGACCTTTCAGGTGAGAGCCCCTCTGGTGGTGTTCAACATTAATGACAAGGAAACAAAGCTCTGGTCAGAAGCATTTTTTATAAAAAGCTTTAACAAAATTAAGTATTTCTGTACATTTTGAATGCAATCTAACTTTCCAACTCAGAAAACGAAAAACAAAAAAGTGCCAAAAGTCTTCTCACATGGCTGAGCTGCTTTGCAATATACTTTACCACTGAAGAATACAAATATGTATAAAGTAAACTATGATGCAATCTAACTTTCCAACTCAGAAAAATGATAAAGAGCATGAACAAAGAACATGTAAAAACAAATGAAAAATGTGCACAATCTAAAATGAGAAACTGTAACTGCAAGTAACAAAGTCTGAGCCATGGTAAAGAGTTACATTGAACACCAAGCTGATCAGAATCAGATAACTCCCTGGTTGGTCTGAAGTCCTTCTATCTCCAGGATCTGTACAAATCGGCACATTATGCCAAAAGTCTTCTCACTGGGTGAGCTGCTTTGCAATATACTTCACATTGTTAGAAAAGGCTCCAGAAGGCCTTGGGGACATCAGTATCAGGGGCTGGAGCTGGACAGGCTCTTTCATCAGCACTTCTCCTTCCCTTTGCCAGCCAGGACCTCACATACTGTTCCGGATTGAACTGTCCTAGTGATGGTCCATTACATTTAATGAAAACCAGGCTGGACAGTCAGCTGACAGAGAGAGCATTCCTTTTTGCAGTAAGGATATCGTTCATGCAGCTGAATGCCCGCTCACACTCACTAGTGGAGACAGCGATGGTTCGGACTGCTTTCAGTAGAGGCTCCATGGCAGCAGGTGTACGGGATGCCCTGGTTTCCTTGTATTCGCGAAAGCCCTGAACAGTCTCTCTTCTGTCCACTTTCAGCACTTCGCACAAACGTAGCACCTCTACGTCCCCATACTGTACGTCTAACTCCTCTTCAGGCCAACTTCCAGGATGGATAACTTTCATGTCCTGGATTAGCTGATTGTCCCGGGCCTCCCGGCCATGTAATGGGATTTCTCTTGTGCTGACATGAGAGGAGGTTGTGGAAGTCATTCTGTGTCTCAGATTCTCTACCATACTGCGGAAAAACTGACCTGCATGAATCTGTACAAGCCTGCCATTCTCACGCAGGGCAACACCCTTGAAGGACTTCTCAGCTAGAGCTGTATGAACTGTAGTCATGTGTGGGCCAGGCATGGTGACCATGGATTCAAAAACTCGTATTTCTCGAGTTAAGAGCCTATCTGCTGTAGGCAGTGTCATCTCTCTTTTTTGGAGTTGCCGAGAGAGGTCGCTGAGCTCTGTGAGCGCATCGTACATCAGTCCCAGATTGCTGACAAACGTTGCAGATGTGAGCACATCATCCAGGCCCTTGTACTTTGCTCTGTCTCTGGAATCCCTGCTCGTGTCGTTTGCAGCATTTGTGAAGTGATCATGAAGCACTCGGTAGTTTTCCCAGACTGCTCTGACGCTCCTTTCACTTGAAGCCACCCAGCGGATGGACAAAACACGCCCTATCACCAGGAGACGCTGTCCGACTGCTTGCGCACACTGCGCTAACTGCCTCTGATTTTTGGGGGAGGCATGGAACAAGGAATAGAGTTTGTCAAAAAAGATCTGGAAATGATTGAGCCCTGAGACCTCCTTGACCACATCCCCAACTGCCAGCTCTAGACGATGATTGGAGCAGTGCCACACAAACAGGCTTGGGAATTTACTACACAACTGGGTAGCAACGCCTGTTCTCTTCCCTAGCATGACTGAAGCCCCATCACATGCAAAAGAAACGAAACACTGACCTAAAAAGTCCTCGTTAAAATCTCTTCCAAGACACTCCATTAACGCCTTTGTGATGTCATCAGCCGTTGTTCCATCCAACTCGATCAGCTCCCAAAAAAACGTTTCGGGCTCAGCATCAGCTAATGCTGAGCGTAGACACACAACAAGCACCGTTTTACCACTAATAGTGGTAGATTCATCGACCAAAACACAGAGTTTTCTTTGGTTTTCTGTAATGTCTTTTGCCATTTTTTTCTTCAGCTCATGAGCTATGTGGTCGATGATTTCGCCACAGGTTTTATTGGAGTGCAAAACCCTGCCCACGTTCAGCCCATTCAGTTTCTGTACATTCAAATCAATTGGCATGTCTGTGAATGGCCAGCTATGTTTGCCAATTTTATATGCCGTTCGAAAAACTCTGATAGTGGTGTCTAATTCAGATTTATGCATAGACTGCACTTGATGTTGAATAGTTTCACGTGAAGCAGATGTAAGGATGTCAGCAGCTTTTACATGGGCTTGTGATTCTTTATGTTCTTTGATTTTTTTTCTCAGGCTAGCTTGTTGTTTGCCCTTGTCAACACCGAAATGAGACACTGCACACTCACCCCATTCAGTTGACAGTTTCAGTCCTTGTCCAGTGTGTATTCCCAAAGATTTGACATCTCTGCATATCCGACATCCTAGCTTCTTATCTTTAAGAAGGAGCCATGCATTGGTCTTGCAAAAATATTGCACCTGGTCCGTTGTCCAGCAGTCAGGTGCATCGCTTTGCCCGGTGTTGGTGGTGGCAGTTGCGCCAGCAGCAGCTAACGTTAGAGGCTCTGGAGGAGGCGGCGGAGCTAGTGCTAATGCTAATGCACTAGAACTTGGAGCAGGAGGATCAACCAAAGAAAGCTCCCCATCAGACACAATTTCCAACACAGGCACAGCATTCTCTGTATTTGAAGTTTCTTCCGGCGACAACCGCTGTCTTTTTGCACTTTTATTAATCCACGCTAACATTTTAGAAATGCTAATTTGTGACGTGACTTGCTTTCCTTCTCTCGGGGGCGTGCCTGCTCTGTTCTATCACTCTACATAGCCACCCACTGGGTGGGAGTTGCACTGCATAAACACAACACACGTGCATCTAGGTATGTAAATTGTAAAGCATTAAAACATGGTTTTACTAACAGTTTTCAGTATGTTGTTACTTCGGCATTATTATTATTATTATTTTGAAACGTGTATTACTATTAAATCACGGTCAAATAGGTTAATTTTGACATAGTCGTTTCCACCACAGTATTTACATGGAGAAGATAAGCCCCGCCCCCTCTCCAGCACGTTCTGTTTGAATGACAGGAGTAAACAGCTGACAGCCGCTGTGAAACTCCAGCGGTTAGAGCGATGAGAATGTCCGTTCGGCACCTCATGACGCATCTACTGAGTACCGGGCGGCTGTATATATATATATGGATGTATAATAAGAATGGCGGGAGAGTGTTGAGTACTGGCACGGTGCATGAGTACCGGAGTACCGCCAGCATGCCGGTACTGAGCAAGAAGTGCCGGTACTCCATGGGTCAGAACCAGAAGTGCCGGTACTGCGTACCGGTGAGTACCGGCCCAATTCCAGCACTGATTGTAGCGACCCTGCATAGGATGTCCAGGGTGTCACTCAGGCATCCCCCGTCTCTCTGCCAATCATAGAGCTGCACAGTGATGCTGGTTGAGGTGCGGGCCTGTGGTTGGGGGAGCGGACGGGGGAGGGCGGGGAGTTGTGACGTAGACACTGCTATATATATATGTGTAGGGGTAGGAGTTAGGTTAGTGTGAGGTAGAACCCACAAAGTGTACATGTACCTGTGATCATCTGTAAAGAACAAGAGTTATTAAAGCCTAATAACGAGAAGCCTGTTTCCGACTCACCTTGTGAACGCTACAGTATGTTGTTACGTCAGCATCATTTAGAAACGTGTATTACAATTTAATCACGGTAAAATATGTTCATTTTGTTGTAGTTGTAGCTCCCGAGCCAACGCGTCTTGTTTGAATGATGCGAGTAAACACAGCTGGCAGCCGCGGTGAAACTCGAGCGACTAGAGCGATGCGATAGGAGCGTTTAGAGCGAAGCGAATATTCGCATCGCGTCCGGTCTGAACGCAGCATAATGCTGCGTTCAGACCGGACGCGATGCGATGTTTGGGGGCGGCGCAATGGTCAGATTGAACCTCCGAGTTGGGGCAGCAGGTTCCTTTCAGTCCCTAAATGAAAAATGTAGATTGTGAAGTTTACACTCCCCCTTTTTACACATGAACTCACGTGTAACCAAAATCCTGTATGGGAAGAAAACCTTCAGGTCATTCACAAATATACATCCATCATTTCCACAGTAAACACTTCAGTGAAATGAAGTGTTTCTCTCCATCTTTCAGTCCTAAAAGAAACAGAATCTTCATGTTTTAGTTTGAGATTCACATTCTGCAAACTCCTGTGGGAGTGAAATATCAAGTAGATTAGAAACGGGTCACATGTAGGGGTTTCACAACTACCGATATTTACTAGTCGACACGTTTTTCAAAATAGCAGTTGACTAGTCGTTACGTCATAATAAAGACACACAAAGAGAGGTGTACAACTGTATTTTATATCGGAACTCATACAGTTACATTAAACACTGCATTTTAATTTGTGTTACATGGCTGAGTAAATAACAAACAGTAACTGGACTTAGTAAATAACAAACAGTAACTGGACTCACCAAAATCGACAGCAAAAACCTCTGTTTACTGAAATGCAACGTAAATCCAGTGCGCAACAGCGCATTGCGCAACACTTTACTCGCTGTCCTCCACGATAACGTCCACCTTTCCAGATTTTTAGTTTGCGTTGAGGAACACCAACGCATCGACATGTGAGGGAAGGAGGCTTGACCGCTTTCGGGTGACAGTGTTGCCTGCCAGGGAAAAAACCCTCTCACTCGGGGTGCCTGTGGCTGGAATAGCCAGGTAGCTCCTCGAAAGCTTGGCTAAACGGGGGACGCGGTGCGCGTTTTCTGCCCACCACTCCAGTGGGTTATCCATTGTGGGGATATGCAGTGTCCGCTGGCAGTAATCCCGTAGCTCATCATCCGCATCACTGTTGACCCGTTTTTTCTTGCTGCTCGTCTGCCTCTGTCCTGTGCTGACGCCGGTCCGTTGCTCACTGGTGCTAGCATTACTGCTAGCTGTCGGCAGCGGGAGTCTCATCTTCAGATGGTTGCGCATAGCAGATGTATTTTTGTTGTACTTCGGTACAGCTGTACAAAACTGACACTTCACTGTGGAGTTGGTTACATCTTTGTTGAAGTACTGCCATACATAAGAATGTCGGACGTGTTTTGAAGCATTTTGCAGCACCTCGTTTACCTCCATTTTTTTCACGACTAGTTGACTAGGGCCTACAGCGCCGACTAGTGGTAAAGGTAGTCGACTAGTCGATTAGTTGGTGAAACCCCTAGTCACATGTACGGTTTTCCAATTCTGTGGAATGTTAGGAAACCTCTCATTTCCCGCAGAGCCCCAGAATAATGTGTTAGTCCAAAAACATGCTTGATTAGTCATTGTTTAAAATCATGCAGTTACACTGATCACATGCCGGCATACACTCACACTGTCAGGTTGTAAAGTCAAATGTTGTCAGGTTCACCCCAGAATCAGTCATTAACAGTGCCTTCTCAAGTCACACTGTCGGTCAGGGTCAAAGGTCATTTGGTCTCAGTCTTTTTGGCCATGTGTCGTGCTCTGCAGAGACTTTGATATTTCAGCATAGGCCAGTACCCTTTGTCTACAAAAATCTGTCATATATGGAGCGCCATCATTAATTAATTCACGATTACAACTAGGGATGCACGATAATTATCGGCCCGATAATTATCGGTCCGATATTAGGAATTATGACGTCATCCCGATAAACCCGATACCAGTATTAATAGCCCCGATAATATACAATATATTTTTTGGGTAAAAAAAAAGAAAAAAATACTGCGGTGTGGGTGGATTGGGATGAGGGGCGCTTGTTTTTCACTCGGCTCCTCCCGTTTTGCCAGTACTGTGGTATTAGTGGTTTAGGAAGAGGGGAGTTTTTCAAAAATCCAGCGCTCCCTAACTCGTGAAGCCAGGACAGTAAACAAACATGTCGTCGGTGGTATGGGCGTTGGAGCTATGTGCAACTCAAGGCATATGCTCGAACCGGAGCTGCCTGGACGCTGCAATCATGTTGCGCACTATCCGTGCTGAGTGTGCTGACTTTTCGTACAATGTCCCACTGTCTGGCTTTCTGCATAAAGTCAAGTGCTCGGCGCAATTGTGGCAAAATGTCGCTCCTCTGTTTTCATTTAAACAGCTCCGTATATCCGTTAGCGCAGCTTGCTAGCACCAGATGCTAACAACAACAATGCACGTAAGGTCTCTCTCTCGCTCGCTCGGGCCACACAAACACACACCCTCCCGGTCCTCCAGATGGCCAGTCGGTGCCTGCCGGTGAGCGTGGAAGTGTGGTCTGCCACAAGCGGGCGACAGGAGCGGGGCTGTCAGCATCAGCTTGTAGATGGTATTTTAAACTCGATGCGCTCTGAAACTACGGGGCGGCCGAGGAAAAAAAATACACATGCGTTAAAATAATTAGTGGCGTACATTTTTTTTTGTTATCGGTATTGGTCTTGAGAAGCAGGAAGTTATCGGTATCGGTTTCAAAAAACCAATATCGTGCATCCCTAATTACAACTATAATTTTCCAGATATCTCTAACTTTTCATCGGAACAGCTGTTTCCCACATTCCCTGAAAAGTGTTAGCCAAAAAATTTCACTTTCTTATAGTACTACTACTGCAGTTTATTAACACCTAATTTATATTAAAATGTCTAATAGATCTATTTCAGAAGCTTGTGCATATATTTATTATCTTGAGTCAAACCATTACTAGGACCTGTGTAGCTTTTCATAGGTCATTATACTCATTTATCTTCAATTCTGGTCTACCTAAAAAACAATGTTAAACTCTTTAGCAGTATGTGGAACCCTGGGTGTCTGAACACGCAACCATTACTCCTTACTTCATCAGGGATTCAAAAACAGAAGTCATTTCGCATGTCCATCTGAAAGCCCTCCTATGGTAATAACTATGGCACAATGGTGAAATCAATACTTTATAGATTGGAATACTATATTTGGCTTGGCACCAGCTCTCCCTTTAACCTTATCCATACAAATAAAGATTTGTCTTATAGAGCGATTCCTAAAATTATCCTTTTAATGGTGATCAATATTGTAACAAATGAGATCAGTACTTTATTCACAGGTGAATAAAAATCTCTTGAAGAATAATTTGTTAACATGATGAAAAGATTGAAGCATATGGTTCTACTCTGTCATGTCTCCCCCTTTATCCCTTGGTGTGTTTTAGGATGATTCTCATTTTACTTTAATAGTTTCCTCTTTACTGCTATTTTTAATTTACCAATTGATTAATTCATGGGTAATACAACTTTGTATCTTCACTTATTTATCAGGTCAATTCAAGTTCTTTAAATGTGCGCTTATAATAAGTGTGTTTATGAGTAAACTCACTCATTCCCGTTGATTCCCTTCCCCTCTCCTCTGGTTTATCTCAAGCCTTGACCCTGGCCACCTCACATTCTGTTCGACCAACTCCTCTGACTCCGACTCCTCCCCCTTTGTCCCTCAGTTGTTGAATCCATTCGAACTCTTTGAGGCAGCCTTTGGCCCAGTCCCCTCTGCGGCCCCCCTCATGCCACTGTTCTTGCACTGCTTTGCATTTCATCTCCTCCTTTACAGTCTCTCTGCTGCTTTATGGAGGGCGGATTCTGCTCTCATGTCCCACACTTTGCTCTTGTGCCAAATCTCGTGGCTCAGCTTGGAACTTCATGCCCTGTCTTAGGGACTGATGAGAGTATCTCTCTGTATGTCAGCATGCTGTTTGGTTCTGGATGCCACAGGTGGAGATTGTTCTGGATGCAGTTCTTATTGTTGTTGTTGGTTCAGCTCTGGTTCTCTGTCTGGTCTATTGAGAAGGAGCAGTCTCCTGGTTGGGATAGGCCTTTGTTTGCTCCGGCGGATCGGGGTCTTAGCCGTCTGACAGGCAGAGAGAGAGAGTCCAGGTCTCAGGACGCATTACCTATAGAAATTCTAGCACACTGAGGTTAAATAAATCCAACCCTTTCCACTCTGTCTCTTTCTAATCATACTATTGGTCTTAGTAGTTAAATGCCATCTAAACAACACAATTAATGTCTACTAATGATATTACAAAAACTCCCTCTAATAATCGTTTCATCCATTGTGACATATTTACCCAAACTAAGTTTTTCAGGAATTTGAACACCTACATGTTTCCAGCATCGCATATTTCACACACTATGAAAGAACCTCTCTGTATTTAACAATAGTAAACCTGCAGAGCACACTAATCAGATCACAGTAATGTAATTTGACCCAAGTGTAGGCCTATGTCATTCCTGAAAATGTTAGCAAACACCAAACTCCAACATGTATAGATAAATTGATTTAGCAAAATGAAATCTTTTGTAATTCAAAATGTGACAAAAGAACAATGATTTGTCTTACACAAGATTGTGGTCTAACAGAATAACTATTAACCTCATGGGGTCAAATAAATTAATAAATATCCAAACGTGGCATGAGATTATGGGTCACTGTAATTATGAGGATGTGTTAAAGCTGCAGGATGTAACTGTTGGTATATGCATATTAAGGGTACAAAGCGTAAGCCTGATAAAGATTGTACAGTATGCATAGAGGGAAAGTTTACCCAAACGAGAAACAGAGATCCGACCGATTAAACAAACACACCACTTGAGTTGGTGAACACTGATCTAGCTGGTCCAGTTAATAACGAGTCCATAAATGGCTTCAAGTATATGCACTCATTTACAGATGTGTGTACAGGGGCAGTGTTTGTTTATTTCCTGAAAGCGAAGAGTGACGCAGTTCAAGCAAGCCCCCAGGAAGTGCGCCGGACTCAGATGAAAATATTCGTGGTGGTCAAACGGCGGTACTACACTTCCGTTTGGTTGCCAGGCCCGGAAACACTTTTTCCCATTGGGGAAAGAGTGCTCTGTAAATCGGTGGATAATTTTTTTTAAACAAAATAAACTACCCAGTATGAACACTTATTAAGTGTAAAAACATTCGTTCCTCAAGTTGTAAAAATGTGCTAATAACGTTATTCTGAGAGTTATTTCCCTCTGCATTATGAACGTGCATCTAACCCACGGGACCGCGCCGCCCGGCACGTTCATGTTACGTGTTCAGCATGGTCCCGACCAATCAGAGCACACTGTGCTCACAGGGAGGGTGGGGGCTGGAGCTATTGGAGCTTCAACGAGCCGTTAAAGGCACAGAGTGAAATTCAGTGAATACACGTAGTTTACAGAGATGCTGTATGAGAAACTAATGTGAGTTGCGTTTATCTTTACCCATGGATGCACAATAAGAACGGACCCATATCGTCTTACTGCCATCCCACGGAGCTGTAATAATGGATATATTGCACATGTTTGCTGTAATTCATTATTATACTACATGGGCAGTATGATTACATCTTGTACCGTAAATGTTGTATTAAATAAAGTTAATATTACCGACGTTATTAACGTCCCTGTAGCTTCGTATTCCACTGTGTGTGCAATAATAATTTCATGCTAAATGAAGCTCTGTTGCTTGGATATCACTAGATCCTGTTACAGCGTAATATAAGTACATAACGATTGATGTGTACATTAGCATAATTACTAGCTAGCTGCTAACTGCCGCCTCGTTAATATCAAATCCATCATAATAACAAATCATTACTGTTAGGGAAATAATTATCATAGACGCCAAGATGTGACATACAGGACAAACCTTGACGTCTGTTTACCTCCTTTAAGGACACAGGCTGTTTCAGCCAATAATGTTATTGTTCCCATTCTGTGACCGGTCAATACTGGGTCACAGATGGTCTGTATTGTGGGTACACTGGGACACTTCCTTCTCTGTTGTCTGAGGACTCCAGGGCATGACATATCCAAGGCCATAAGTGGCGGAAGCTGGTAGCTTAGTGTGCCCAAACTATCTAAAGCTATCTTATCAAAACATGTTGATGACTCTCTGTGGAACCAGTTAAATGGGCTGGCAAGAGAGAGGCTCTCCAGAATTGACGTGGCAACTCTACCGTGAAGTCAGAACCTCTGGCTCTTGGACTTGTGATGTGAATCCTCCGGCCGTAACTCCAAATAAACCATCAGTGTTTGACATCAAAGCTACTGCTCCTACCGTGTCTCCTTCCTGAGTCGGTGACTCCCACTGCATAGCTACACAGAAGTTTCCTCTACAATTACCATGCTGTCATGAACGCGCGGTTCTGTAACTTACGTGTACGCAAATTGACGTGCTTGATGTGAACGAGCATTTTGGTTAAAGTTGCGCATGCGCGATGAGCGCACATACGGCTACTTCTCAGGCATGCCAGGTAATCTGTGACGTTTCGCTCTCTCAAAAGTTGGGCCGTTTTATCATAATGCGCCAATGAGCAACTCTCATATAGGAATGAATTAGGCCCCGCCTCCCACGCTGTATCCAGTTCTTATTATACATCCATGAGTTCAAGCCACTGAGAAGTATCTGGCAGATGTAGCTCCCTATGGGACGGTGAAATGCATTAGATCAGATAATGGGACAGAGTTCACTAGTAAGGAGTTTCAGACACTATTGAGAAAGAACAAGATCAGACATGAGACGTCTTGTCCTTATTCCCCACATCAAAACGGGACAGCTGAAAGAGAAGGGCGCACTCTTTTTGAAATGGCCAGATGTATGCTTATTGACAGTGATCTGCCTAAAAACCTGTGGCACTATGCCATTCAGGAAGCAGCACATACCAGAAACCGGTGTTTTAATAAGCACACAGGCACTACGCCATATTCAGCACTGACAGGGAAGAAGTGTAACTTAGCGAGGATGCATACGTTTGGAGCAGTGCGCTATGCGTACCAGCAGGACAGGGGAAAATTAGATACTAGGTGTGAGAAAGGACGTTTTGTAGGGCATGACAAGGGAAGCCCCGCCTATCTAGTTTACTACCCCGACAAAGAGAAGGTTCAGAAGCACAGACTAGTAAAGTTTATCACCAGCACAACTTGTGATAGCGAGACTCAGACACAGTGGCTAGAACAGGATTCGGAGGAAGACTGTGAAGAGGGAGTAAAGGTCCCACAGCCTAGTGTACTGAGCAAAGATGTACAAACTAACGCTCCACAGTCAGCACCAGAGGATGATGGCGAACAGCACCCTAGGGTGGCGTCACATGCCTCAGACAGTGGGAGATATCCCAGTAGGGAGCGCAAACCCCCAGAGAAGTTTAGAGATTATACTCAGGAAGATAGTGATGAAGAGGATAAAACACTCACTAGTATAGTATATTGTTACAGAGCAGTTTGCGGTGTACCTCTGACCTTTAAAGAGGCCATGACATCGACTGAGTCAGAAAACTGGGGAAAAGCGATGGATGAGGAAATTAAGTCTCGAGAAGACAATCAGAGTTTAACCCTGACAAAATTGCCTGAGGGCAGGAAAACAGTGGGAGGTAAATGGGTCTATTCAGTTAAGGGAGACGTTGACGGACACGACAAGTACAAAGCTAGGTTCGTAGCAAAAGGATACAGTCAGAGGGCGGGGATAGATTACGGGGAGACGTTCTCACCTACAGCCAACCTGACAAGTGTACGTGTATTAATGCAGAAGGCCGCACAAGAGGATTTGATTTTATACCAGATGGATGTAAAGACAGCCTACCTGCATGCACCCATCGATCACGACATTTTCATGGAACAACCTGAGGGTTATGTAAAAGAGGGAGAAAAGCTAGGGTGTAAGCTAGAGAAGTCAATTTACGGCCTGAAGCAGTCAGGGTGAAATTGGAATACGATGTTGCATGAATGCTTAACAGATGACAATTTTACACCGAGCCCGGCAGACAACTGCATGTACTCCAAGGAGTCTAAAGAGGGGAAAGTAATAATTGCTATCTGGGTCGATGATCTTATCATCGCAGCCAGCAACACCAAGATTTTAGAGAAAGTGAAAAACATGCTTTCCACAAAATTTAAAATGAAGGATTTAGGGAGATTAAATCATTTTCTGGGCATGGATTTCAGTCAGTCTGACAGCTATGTGAAAGTATCACAAAAGAGATACGTGGAAAAGATACTGGAACGTTTTGACATGCAGGAGTGTAGGGTAAGGGACACACCTTGTGACCAAAAGTTAGATTACACTGAAGATGCACCTAAAATGGTGGATGTGAAGAAATACAGAGAGGCTGTTGGCAGCCTATTTATTTGACTACCTGTACACGTCCAGACCTATGTTTCGTGGTAAGCAAGTTATACAATATTTTGCTGAACCGACAGATGAACATTGGGTTACAGTAAAACACGTTTTGCGTTATCTCAGGGGTACTGCAGACAAACAGCTTTGTTTCAAAAAGAGCAGCGAGAAACTAGGCCTACAGGCTTATAGTGATGCTGATTGGGCTGCAGATAAAACAGATACACGCAGTATGACAGGGTATTGTGTGAGCATGAGTAAGGACAGCTCACTAGTCTCTTGGAAAACCAAGAAACAGCCTTCAGTAGCGCTTTCCACTTGTGAAGCTGAGTATATGGCTCTAGCTCTAACAATACAGGAGTGTATTTACTTGGAGCAGCTACTGGAAGGGATAGACACATACGTGTATAAGAAAACAGTTGTAAACGAGGACAATCAGGGGACAATAGCCCTTGCTAAAAATCCTGTGTAGACAAAGGTGTAAACAGGTGGATATTAAGTACCACTTCATAAGGTCCACCATAAGGCAGGGAAAGATGACACTGGTTTATTGTCCTACAGACGAAATGGTTGCAGATGTGATGACCAAGCCTGCTTCCAAACTGAAGCTGAGGAAATTTGAAGGGATCATGTTTGGTGTGTAAAATGTGTAGAAAAAGTCCACATTTGAATGTTTAAAATGTGTTGAAGAAGCCCACATTTAAATCATTTGTACCATGTTTTTGTTTTGTTGATTAGATATGAATAGGTAAACAGTAAGCACATAATTCATAAGTGGGAGTGTTGAGATAACATACAGACATGTATAGTGTATGACTCCATGTATTACTGTGTACCATATATTGTTTATGTAAGTAGCTGCGACCAGTGTGCAAACTATACCACGGTCTCCGGGGGAGCCGGGATTTTTTTTTTTTTGCGGGGGGGGGTGGGGTAAATGCTGATCCGTGCATTAATAGCAACAGCACAGACATAGGCCTATTATAAAGAGAAAATCTGTTGCACACGGGGTGGTGCCACAGGTCTACATTTACATGAAACGTCCCGATGGATCATGTTCATGTCAACAGATTTCCCGAGCATGTATGGGCTATGCAAACTTCAATCAACTTGATAATAAATAATCCACGGACCACCAATGTAACGTTTGACTGTTTAATTAAATCAATTTAAAATGACTCAAAAACAGGCTACATTGTTTCACATGGGCTATAGCCTATTATGGCTGGAGCCTACACAGAGCCGTACACACGCGATAAGAGCAGCCAGCGGCACCAACCATGAACAATATTAATATTAATAATACAGCTATAGCACAACACAACCATAGGAACCATGGGAAGGCTAAATCACTTTTTTTTACCTGACGCTGCCCGCCTCCGGCGTCTATAGAAAAAAGATCAACTCAGTGAAAGCACCGCCTGCTGACCAATCAGAGCTCAGTGTGCGGAGTTTAAATATATCAAGTCATATTACAGGATAAAGGAAATACAGTTTAAACTGCTGTAGGCTATGCAGAGAAGACGCTGACGTGTCGCACTTATCATTCATATCACATTCAATCAGATCATCGATCATATAATATCATAATATAGCCTATATTATCTCCTTATCTGAGTCAGCTGAGCCGTATCTGGCTGTGCAACACTCACAGTGTCACATACTGTATGCAGAAGCATTATTTTAAGCAACACATTAGGTTGACGAAACACTCAACTCAAATGTAATTAAAGTCAGATCCACTCGTGTCTTAGATGGGGCAGTGATATCATAAAACTGTTACGCTTTCAAACACTCGGTAGTTTATTTATTTTTTAACCAGTTGTTCTGTATTCACCTTGCAGGTGGCTTGTATCCTGGATTATATGTTTAAGTCATGGATGTTTAAAGTATTTGTCTAATATTAGTTTACTTTTTATTAATGAAGTATGACGCTGAGCTGTCAGTACACTTGTCCCTGTTTGTGATTGGTCAAATGTTGCTAACCCCACCCCTTTCATTTCATTTCATTTCAAACCTTTATTTAACCAGATTGGTCCCATTGAGATCATAGATCTCTTTTTCAAGGGAGACCTGCAGCATATAGGTTCCACATGAAACATAAAACAATAAAGGACATTATACATTATATTTACAGGATACATAGTTATAGACATTTACAAGTGGCCATAGTATCAACGAGCATTTCATTTAGCCTAGCTTTAAAAACATGCAGAGGAATGAGATTGCTCAGTTTCAATTCTTGCTGAAGATAGTTCCAAGCAAGTGGAGCTGCGCACATAAAAGCTGTCTTACCTAAGACAGTCCTTCCTCTTGGCACATCTAACAATACTACATCATGCGATCTCAGACAATAGCTGCTTGCAACTCTCTGTGTTATCAGAGAGCAGATATAATATGGGAGTTTACCCAACAAAGCTTTATAAATAAACGTGTACCAATGACTGAGCCTCTTTACAGTAAGTGATGGCAGACCTGCCTTGGCATACAGGGTACAGTGATGAGTAAGTGCTTTACAATTTGTGACAAATCTCAGTGCGCTGTGATAGGCGGCATCTAACTTGTTCAGGCAATAGGCAGGTGCATTCATATAGACCAGATCACCATAGTCCAGCACTAGGGGTGTAACGGTTCACAAACATTTCGGTTCGGTACGTACCTCGGTTTTTTGGTCACGGTTCGGTTCGGTACGTTTTCGGTACAGCAGAATTTTTTTTCACAAAACAAAACATATATATATATTTTTTTTTATTATTATTAAACTGTGAATAATGTATTCACTCAAATAAATACAAAATATAATAAAATAAACATTAAGGTGCAGCATTTCGATGAACTGAAATAATCTGTATTTGAACTTTACTGTAGGCTACTAGTACTCACAAAACATAAACTATTAGTTTTGGGTTTTTAATTATTATTAAACTGTGAATATTCACTCAAATAAATACAAAATATAATAAAATAAACATTAAGGTGCAGCTTTTCGATGAACTGAAATAATCTGTATTTGAACTGTACTGTACCAGTTCCTAAGCAGCCAGCTTGACATTAGGACTGGCTTGTCATTGTATTTTCATGTTTTTTGAAAGAAAAATGAACTTGTCCACATTGCTTGCCGAAAGGGCAGATCTGCTGGCACTAACAATGTCTCCTGATGTGGAAAAAACCCTCTCTCTAGGGACAGAGGTAGCAGATACAGCCAGGTAGCGCTTTGCTATCATGGCAACATAAGGATATTTGGCGTTTGTAATAGCTTTGGCTCGGTCTGAACTCTCTGCGAGTGGTGGAGGCTTAAATGCTAGTGGGAGTTGGGTTTGCACTTCAGTCTTTTTTCTTTTGGTACCGGTGATATTCACGTTCGGGTGATGCCTTTTCAAGAGTGTGCAAGTTTGATGTATTGCCAGCCGCGCAACCAATGTTAGTTGAACAATGCCGACAAACAGCTTTGGTTCGGTCCACCTGTCTTTGTCCTTCATCCTTGTACGTAACTGCGAAACCAAAATGTTCCCAAACCGGAGACTTCAATGATATTGGAGGATTTTCGAGCTCAACTTTATCTGCGTTCGCCATTAATTTTCGACAGTTCCTCAAATTACTGACTACATTTTAACGCATCCCTCTGTCCAGCTCTCATAGTATGCCTCTCATCCAATGAAATGACTTGCTCGCTCTATGACGCGTTGAACCCAATGTGAGCAAATTACTCTGAATGCTGCGACGCAGCACCTGAGATTACTTCCAAAAAGTTGTTCACGTTCTCAATTTTTTAGGTTTAACGTTATATTCGTTCGGTACACTTCGGTACACACCTGTACCGAACCGAAGGGCCCGTACCGAATAATTTCGGTACGGGTACGTGTACCGTTACACCCCTATCCAGCACAGGTAAAAAGGTCACAGAGCCTTTTCCTGGCTTCAAAAGAGAAACAGGACTTGTTTCTGAAAAAGAAACCTAGTCTAACCCTCAGCTTTTTAAGCAGGTTATTGACATGAAGTTTAAAAGTAAGACAATCATCAAGCCAGATACCTAGGTATTTATAACTGGTAACCACTTCAAGTACTTGTCCTTGCATAGTAACAATATCCAAAACAGGCTCTGGTGTCTTTTTAGCTTTTGAAAATAGCATTACCTTGGTTTTATCAACATTTAAAAGAAGCTTAAGTTCAGCAAGCTGAGTCTGAATAATGTTAAAAACAGCCTGTAATTTAACACCAGCCTCCTTAATGGAGGGACCTGCACAATACATCACGGTATCATCAGCATAAAAATATAAAGTAGCTTCATCCACATTTTCACCTAAACTGTTGATATATATGGAGAATAAAAGTGGACCTAAAACAGAACCTTGAGGAACACCATTAGCAATGTTTAACCACTCAGAAGACAGCCCATCAAAGTGAACACATTGGGACCTTTCAGAGAGGTAGTTCACAAACCAACCCACTGCATGGCTGGATATGCCGATACTGAGTAGCCTCTGCTTTAAGATGCGATGATCGACGGTATCAAACGCTTTGGAAAGGTCAATAAATAGAGCTGCACAACTCTGCTTATTGTCTAAAATACTCGTAATGTCATTCACCACTTTCATTGTGGCAGTGATGGTGCTATGTTGTTTTCTGAAGCCTGACTGATGTTTAGACAGGATATCATTTTTACATAAAAACCCCTTTCACTGTTCACTCACTAGGCGTTCGAGCACCTTCGCCAGAACTGACAATTTAGAGATTGGCCTATAGTTATTTAAAATAGTTGCCTCCCCTCCTTTTAGCAAAGGCAAGACATAAGCTGACTTCCATACTTTTGGAATTGCATTTGTGCTGAGGGAGAGGTTAAAAAGAGTAGTAAGAGGAAGAGCAATAAAATCTGCAGCTATCTTTAAAAAGAAAGGTTCTACGTTGTCCGGGCCAGCCGGTTTCTTAGGATCTAGCTTAGATAAGGCTTCATGAACAACATTGACAGTAAAAGGAGTAAAACTGAAAGGGTTTTCCAGACCACATTGTTCAGAGTCACGGATTGGGGTGTTCACAGAAGCAGAGTTAGTCACAGAATCAAACATAGAACCGCAGGACACAAAATGCTCATTAAAGCAATTTAACATAGTGGCCCTGTCCGATATAGTGCCAGATGCTGTGGTAAGGCACGGAGGTAGCTCATTACGTATCTCACCGGTGGATATCGATTTTAGTGCTTTCCAAAATTTCCTAGGATTATTTGAGGTTTTCTGTGGTAACTGACAAATAGTACTTCGATTTTGCACTTTTGACATTTGAAGTGAAGCTATTTCTTAGCTGCCTAAAACGCAGCCACTCTACCTCTGAGCCTGATTGCCTAGCCTTTGCCCAGGCCTTGTTTCTCTCATGAAGGAGACTAGACAGCTCAGCAGAAAACCAAGGATTGTCTCGTCCCTTTACTCTAAATTTACGCAGGGGTGCATGTCTATCAATGATCTCCATAAACCAAGATAAAAATAAGACCATGCGGTTTCCACATCAGCACACAGATCGATTTTACCCCAATCAAAATCAAACAGATCATGCACAAAACCCTGCTCAACAAAATGTTTTTTGTCTCTCTTAATGATAAGGCGAGGTTTAACCTTTTGGACCTTAGTGTCCCTAATTGTGGCTACAACACAGTGATCGCTCAGATCATTTGCAAATACTCCCACAGATGAATATTTATGGGGAGCATTAGTTAAAATGAGATCAATTAGGGAGGATTTATTAGGGGACTTAATATTTGGGCGAGTAGGACTGTCAACAATCTGAGTAACATTCAAAGAGAAACAAAGGTTTTTAAAATCCTCTGACACTGCAGTTAACCAGTCCCAGTTAAAATCTCCAAGTAGCACGATTTCCTTGTAGTCTAGTTCTGATAAAGATTTGCTAGTGAAGACAAGGAGTCTTTGACAGCTGAGGGGGGTCTGTAACAGCCCACCACCATGATCTGTTGACCCTTTGCCACTTCTATATTTATGGCTAAAAATTCAAATTGCTTACTGATCGATTTGGAAACTAATGTGGTTACACTGAACTTATTCTTAACATAAATGGCAACGCCACCACCTTTATTAGGCCGGTCGGTACGATACACATTAAAACCATTTAAGGCAATGTCAGAGGCCAAAATAGATTTGTTTAGCCATGTTTCTGATAAGACAATGACGTCAGCGTCAGTCGATTTTGCCCAGATACGGACAAAATCTAGTTTACCTAACAGACTGCGCACATTCAAGTGGATGAAACCCAACCCAGACCTAGCTTTAAAATCAGCAGGAGTAGCGATCTGACTAATACTACTGGGCGGACCAGGGTTAGGTTGTACATTTCCTGACAGTAATAACAACAAAAAAAACAGGCATCTTTTCCTCTTAAACGACACAAATACATTGTCATCTAATTTAGAAACACCGGAAAAGTCTGCGAGAGTGTGATTAGAGCTTAAGAAGCAGTCCTGAAGAACCATCATCGCAGGAAAATAAAAAAGACAAACATATTTTGTCGAGCAGATTGACTGTGACAAGGCAACCGGTAATTGTTTGAGCAACACATCCAAACCTTTGCAGGGGATGCCCACTGTGGGTGGCAGAACAGACCTGAATCCAGTAGTCTTCTCAGAATGACTAGAGATATTCTCATAGTCCAAAACAGTTAACAGGCACAGCAGAATCCCGATATGGGCCATTTTCCCAGACCAGCACACAGTATCCGCGATGTTCCTGGACCTTAGTGTCCCTAATTGTGGCTACAACACAGTGATCGCTCAGATCATTTGCAAATACTCCCACAGATGAATATTTATGGGGAGCATTAGTTAAAATGAGATCAATTAGGGAGGATTTATTAGGGGACTTAATATTTGGGCGAGTAGGACTGTCAACAATCTGAGTAACATTCAAAGAGAAACAAAGGTTTTTAAAATCCTCTGACACTGCAGTTAACCAGTCCCAGTTAAAATCTCCAAGTAGCACTATGTCCTTGTAGTCTAGTTCTGATAAAAGATTTGCTAGTGAAGACAAGGAGTCTTTGACAGCTGAGGGGGGTCTGTAACAGCCCACCACCATGATCTGTTGACCCTTTGCCACTTCTATATTTATGGCTAAAAATTCAAATTGCTTACTGATCGATTTGGAAACTAATGTGGTTACACTGAACTTATTCTTAACATAAATGGCAACGCCACCACCTTTATTAGGCTGGTCGGTACGATACACATTAAAACCATTTAAGGCAATGTCAGAGGCCAAAATAGATTTGTTTAGCCATGTTTCTGATAAGACAATGACGTCAGCGTCAGTCGATTTTGCCCAGATACGGACAAAATCTAGTTTACCTAACAGACTGCGCACATTCAAGTGGATGAAACCCAACCCAGACCTAGCTTTAAAATCAGCAGGAGTAGCGATCTGACTAATACTACTGGGCGGACCAGGGTTAGGTTGTACATTTCCTGACAGTAATAACAACAAAAAAAACAGGCATCTTTTCCTCTTAAACGACACAAATACATTGTCATCTAATTTAGAAACACCGGAAAAGTCTGCGAGAGTGTGATTAGAGCTTAAGAAGCAGTCCTGAAGAACCATCATCGCAGGAAAATAAAAAAGACAAACATATTTTGTCGAGCAGATTGACTGTGACAAGGCAACCGGTAATTGTTTGAGCAACACATCCAAACCTTTGCAGGGGATGCCCACTGTGGGTGGCAGAACAGACCTGAATCCAGTAGTCTTCTCAGAATGACTAGAGATATTCTCATAGTCCAAAACAGTTAACAGGCACAGCAGAATCCCGATATGGGCCATTTTCCCAGACCAGCACACAGTATCCGCGATGTTCCTGGACCTTAGTGTCCCTAATTGTGGCTACAACACAGTGATCGCTCAGATCATTTGCAAATACTCCCACAGATGAATATTTATGGGGAGCATTAGTTAAAATGAGATCAATTAGGGAGGATTTATTAGGGGACTTAATATTTGGGCGAGTAGGACTGTCAACAATCTGAGTAACATTCAAAGAGAAACAAAGGTTTTTAAATCCTCTGACACTGCAGTTAACCAGTCCCAGTTAAAATCTCCAAGTAGCACTATGTCCTTGTAGTCTAGTTCTGATAAAAGATTTGCTAGTGAAGACAAGGAGTCTTTGACAGCTGAGGGGGGTCTGTAACAGCCCACCACCATGATCTGTTGACCCTTTGCCACTTCTATATTTATGGCTAAAAATTCAAATTGCTTACTGATCGATTTGGAAACTAATGTGGTTACACTGAACTTATTCTTAACATAAATGGCAACGCCACCACCTTTATTAGGCTGGTCGGTACGATACACATTAAAACCATTTAAGGCAATGTCAGAGGCCAAAATAGATTTGTTTAGCCATGTTTCTGATAAGACAATGACGTCAGCGTCAGTCGATTTTGCCCAGATACGGACAAAATCTAGTTTACCTAACAGACTGCGCACATTCAAGTGGATGAAACCCAACCCAGACCTAGCTTTAAAATCAGCAGGAGTAGCGATCTGACTAATACTACTGGGCGGACCAGGGTTAGGTTGTACATTTCCTGACAGTAATAACAACAAAAAAAAACAGGCATCTTTTCCTCTTAAACGACACAAATACATTGTCATCTAATTTAGAAACACCGGAAAAGTCTGCGAGAGTGTGATTAGAGCTTAAGAAGCAGTCCTGAAGAACCATCATCGCAGGAAAATAAAAAAGACAAACATATTTTGTCGAGCAGATTGACTGTGACAAGGCAACCGGTAATTGTTTGAGCAACACATCCAAACCTTTGCAGGGGATGCCCACTGTGGGTGGCAGAACAGACCTGAATCCAGTAGTCTTCTCAGAATGACTAGAGATATTCTCATAGTCCAAAACAGTTAACAGGCACAGCAGAATCCCGATATGGGCCATTTTCCCAGACCAGCACACAGTATCCGCGATGTTCCTGGACCTTAGTGTCCCTAATTGTGGCTACAACACAGTGATCGCTCAGATCATTTGCAAATACTCCCACAGATGAATATTTATGGGGAGCATTAGTTAAAATGAGATCAATTAGGGAGGATTTATTAGGGGACTTAATATTTGGGCGAGTAGGACTGTCAACAATCTGAGTAACATTCAAAGAGAAACAAAGGTTTTTAAAATCCTCTGACACTGCAGTTAACCAGTCCCAGTTAAAATCTCCAAGTAGCACTATGTCCTTGTAGTCTAGTTCTGATAAAAGATTTGCTAGTGAAGACAAGGAGTCTTTGACAGCTGAGGGGGGTCTGTAACAGCCCACCACCATGATCTGTTGACCCTTTGCCACTTCTATATTTATGGCTAAAAATTCAAATTGCTTACTGATCGATTTGGAAACTAATGTGGTTACACTGAACTTATTCTTAACATAAATGGCAACGCCACCACCTTTATTAGGCTGGTCGGTACGATACACATTAAAACCATTTAAGGCAATGTCAGAGGCCAAAATAGATTTGTTTAGCCATGTTTCTGATAAGACAATGACGTCAGCGTCAGTCGATTTTGCCCAGATACGGACAAAATCTAGTTTACCTAACAGACTGCGCACATTCAAGTGGATGAAACCCAACCCAGACCTAGCTTTAAAATCAGCAGGAGTAGCGATCTGACTAATACTACTGGGCGGACCAGGGTTAGGTTGTACATTTCCTGACAGTAATAACAACAAAAAAAACAGGCATCTTTTCCTCTTAAACGACACAAATACATTGTCATCTAATTTAGAAACACCGGAAAAGTCTGCGAGAGTGTGATTAGAGCTTAAGAAGCAGTCCTGAAGAACCATCATCGCAGGAAAATAAAAAAGACAAACATATTTTGTCGAGCAGATTGACTGTGACAAGGCAACCGGTAATTGTTTGAGCAACACATCCAAACCTTTGCAGGGGATGCCCACTGTGGGTGGCAGAACAGACCTGAATCCAGTAGTCTTCTCAGAATGACTAGAGATATTCTCATAGTCCAAAACAGTTAACAGGCACAGCAGAATCCCGATATGGGCCATTTTCCCAGACCAGCACACAGTATCCGCGATGTTCCTGGAGCAAAATCAGCACAGCAGCAAAGGACAGGCGAAAACAGCAGCGTGGAAGCGCTCCGGTCCCTCCGTGGTATCCCCGGGGTGAAAGCAGGCCTCTGCAACAGCAGAACCAGGACAGGTGGAAAGCAGGCCCCAGCGGTGGTAAAATCCTCCTCCGCACAGCAGCACATGCCCGGTGGAAGCAGGCCAAGCCCGAAGCGTGGATCCACTCCGTCTCTCCGCGACGACTCCGGGGTAAAAACCTCTCCAGTACAGCCGTATTCTACAGGTGGGAGCAGGCCTCCGTAGATCGCAGATCGCAGGCAGCAAACAGGTGGAGCCGCTCCGTCTCTTCGCGACGAGCAGGCCTCCGTAAATCGCAGATCGCATGCAGCAACAGGTGGAGCCGCTCCGTCTCTTCGCGACGTCTCCGGAGGAAAAACACCTCAGTACAGCCGCACTCGACAGGTGGGAGTAGGCCTCCACAGTTCGCAGACAACTAAAACTACTACTTGTATAAGCAGGGATGGCTAAAAGTTTGTAAGCAGGAGAGCTAGATGCTGCTAGATGCTAACAGATGCTAACAGATGCCAGATGCTAACAGGTAAGTGCGAGCCTGTAGAAATTGCGACTGCCTCCAATGACAGCGTACGTGAAAGCGCTCTCAGCTGGTGAGAGAAGCCCTGGCTTGATTTACCGAGTTGATATTAACCAGCGTCGAGATCTCGTTTGTTAGGGTTAGTTTAGATAACTCAAACATATCCAGGGTTTGAAGTTGAACTGGCTTCGTAGTACAGGGCACAGGTGGCTGCATAGCAGCGCTAATGTCAAAGACACAAACATTATATTTTTATTTTACCAGGATGCAGTGACACAAACATTTGGTAAGGCTTAGCCTTCCCTAGCCTGCAGCACCCGCCGCCCCTGAACACAACCCTCTCACTGCCTGGAGAGACGCGACGCGACGCCACACACACACAACACAACGATGCACATAGCCCTTCTCTCATAAGTAGGCCAGCCCCCAAGTTAACGTTAGCTGTCAAGTTAGCACTAGCACTGCCGTTAGCTCCCTCCTCTCTCGGTTCTGTTGTAGCAGCAGTCACAACGTACGATGTGCTACCACCAGCTACATTCGGTTGGTCTTCTTGATCAGGTTGTTTGGCTGTCTTTTTAAAGAAATTGCCCAAGGTAAGTTGTTTTTTTCTTTTCGACATGTCAGCAGCAGCAACAATGCCTGGTAAACATGCAGTGCTAACTAAACGAGCTTGTGAGTGAGTCGGTAGTGGGTGGAGCTGCGGGCAGCGTGCAAGCAGGCGACACTTTTTTCATGAATCATAAACTCTAAATATAATTTTATTTAACTTATTTTACACCTTTGAAAAAAAAAACATGCCCAAAATGGAATTTATTTGGTCATCATATCAGTATTTTAGAGAGCTCCCCCCAAATTTCACAAACCATGTTCCCAGGGGAGCTCATGTCACCACTAGGGGAGCTATAGCTCCCCCTGCTCCCCTCCAGTTCGCACCCTGGCTGCGACTACTAACTGTGTTCATTGGTTAGGGCTGTACCACATGATTGTGATGTAACTACCTGGGGTATAAGACCGTTGGAAGTCACACCCCATCTCTCTCTGTCCTCAAGCCTCTTGAGATGTGTGCCTATAATAAATAACGCCGTGATGAATGGCTAAACTTGAACTGCTGAGATTATTCACCTTTCTGCTGCAGGAGACAAAAGGTTTCATTCTAAATCTGCTAACACCTTCACTGCTGCAACTTCTCTCAACACATGAACTTCCCAACACACAGCCGTGGTCACATCCTGGACTTGGTCTGCTCCACTGGTCTCACCATCCATCATCTGTCCAGCCTCAATCTCCACATCTCTGATCACCTGGCCATCATCATGGACATCAACATCCCCATCCCCGCCAAAAAGCAAAAACGCACAATAACCTACAGAAATCTTAAATCCATCTCACGTTCAGCAATCACTGCCTCCATTACCTGCAAGATGTCTGTCTTCCCCCCCCACCCCCACTTTCTGAAAACCCATCTGAACTTGTGGACTATTATAACAGCACCCTCTCCTTCTGTCTCAATGAACTGGCCCCCACAAAAACAAAAAATGTCTCTTTCATACACTCCGCCCCCTGGTATACCCTCGAACTCCGCCAAATGAAATCAAGGAAACGTCAACACAAGAAAACCACACTAACAGTCCATCTTCAAATCTACAAAGACTATCTCCAGCAGTACAGTAATGCACTCAAAGCAGCCTGTCACGATCTGTCTGTGTTGTGTGTTGTCTTGTTTAGATCTGTTTTTGGTGTCCTGTCTGTGTGTGTTCCCTCCTACCTGTTCCCTCCTACCTGTTTACTTGATTGTGTTCACCTGTTGCCCCTGTGTTTTCACCTCCCTCCTCACCTGTCTCTTGTTTTGTTGATTAGTCTTGTGTGTATTTAAGTTCTGTTTTTGCTGTCTGTCATTGTTGGTTTGTCGTTTGTCTGTGACTGTGTTCACCGGAGAGTGTTCTGGTTTTTGACGGTAGCCTTGAAATAAAGGATTTTTTGTTTGTTATCTGCGTTTGGGTCCTGCTTGATTCACTCACCGTAACTCAGCCTGGTCTAATTACTACTCACAACTCATTCAGTCTGGCTCCAGCAACCCCAAGCATCTGTTCTCCAACATCAGCAAACTTCTCAAACCCTGTGACAACGCCACCTCATCCTTCACCACCGAACTCCTTCCTCTCGTTTTTCCAAACCAAAATCAGCAATATTTACAGCAATCTGACACCCTCATCAGCACCCCCCACCTCCCCTCCTGGCTCCCCCCTTTCACCTCATAGCCCCTGTCCCACTTCTCCCCTGTGACCCCCATGCAACTGTCCGACTTTATGACTGGAATTAACTCCACCTGCACACTTGACCCAATGCCCTCCAAATTTGTTAAAGAGAGCCTCCCTGCCATCTCCCAACTCATCGCCACCATCATTAACTCCTCCCTCAGATCTGGTTCAGTTCCCCCCCCTCTCTCAAACTGGCTGCTGTCACACCCATTCTCAAAAGACCTGGACTCACACCTGACATCATGTCCAACTTCCGGCCCATCTCAAATCTCCCCTTTCTGTCAAAAATACTTGAACGTGTCATTGCCTCACAACTAAAATCCCACCTCAGCTCCAATGACCTCTTTGAGCCATTTCAATCCGGTTTCCGATCAAAACACAGCACCGAAACAGCTCTTCTCAAAATCACAAACGACCTCCTCCTCTCCTCTGACTCCGGCAACCTGAACATCCTCATCTTCCTCGACCTCACCGCAGCATTCAACACCATCAACCACGCCATCCTGCTGTCCCTCCTCGAATCATCACTCAACATCACCGACACTGCACTCTCCTGGCTGAAATCCTACCTCACCGACAGACATCAGTTTATCAACATCAACAACTGCACCTCCTCCACTGCTCCTCTGTCCCAAGGCGTCCCCCAGGGTTTAGTGCTTGGCCCCCTCCTCTTCATCCTCTACATCAGGGGTGGGGAACCTCCGGCCCCCGGGCCTTATACGGCCCGCGAGACAATTTGATACGGCCCTCGAGGTAACACACGCAAAAAAGAAAACAAATTAAGAAATCTAGACCACAAGATAATTATACAAGCGAGTGCCTGTTTTTCCTGGCCAAGGTCAGGGTCCTTGAACACAACACGAGCCTAACGTGTCATCACGTGGTATATGTCTCGTCCGACGGGTTTAGAACTGCCGGAGAGCAGAGCACCAGAACGCCGCTCCGGGCCGGGACTTCACAAATGTCAGTACCCATAAGGACCCATACATGCCGCAGTTTTTGCGTGGCTGTGTCTTTAGTTGAAAGCCCAGTGGCGATCTGTTCATCTGTCACACTAATCATACAGTCAATAACTGTGTTGTTATTAGCATCTGGTTAGCTAGCTATGCTAACGAATATAAGAAGCTTTTTCTCCAACCAGTGAGGTTAAGGCACATCTTTATATGATTATTATAGTTATAAAAAAATAAGAGAATAAAGTAAACGGGTATAAAATACTATATGACAGTAAAAAAAAGTTGTTATTAATAAACAAGGATACAGTTTGAAAGGGGAGTGATTTGTAAAATATCCATAAAGAAAAAGAAAATCTGCTTCCAGTTCTGTTTCATATGGGTGTTGAGAGATGTATCCATAGATCTACTAATGTTGCTCTCAAAGTGCACCAGATTGATGCTTTTAACTTCAATATTTAAAAAAATATATTCCTGGGGGAACATGCCCCCGGACCCCCCTAGAGGAGGTTAGGTCCCCCCCACTTAAATCATGTTCACATGGATAGGAAACTAAATTGCACACATCTTGTGTCCATATCTTTCTGTTTTGGTGGTCATGCCACAACTGTGCATGTGCATGCATGCGCGTGTCATGGTCAAATATCTGGATTAAGAGGTTGCTTTTTCTTTGCACAGCATGAAAGAAAGGCCAAATGAATGGGCTGTGATTTTAGTATTTTTAAGCGGACATCAATCATTTGTACGGCCCTCGGAGGATGTTGAAAAAATTGAAATGGCCCTTGAGAGGAAAAAGGTTCCCCACCCCTGCTCTACATGCTCCCCCTTGGCAAAATAATTTGTCGCCACAACCTTCAATTTCACTGCTACGCCGATGACATCCAACTTTATATCTCAACAAAAACCATCACCCCCACAACACACTCCACTCTCACCAACTGTCTCTCAGAAATAAAAGCATGGATGCAAACAAACTATCTCCAACTGAACAGTGCCAAATCAGACATCATCATCATCGGCCCCCCATCCCGTACCAAAGACATCCAGAATTTCAACTTCACCATTGACAGCCACACTCTATCTCCCCCCCTCACATCTGCAACCTCGGAGTCATCTTCGACAGTCAGCTCAAATTCACCACCACATCAATCACATCACCAGGACCGCCTTTTTCCACCTCAAAAACATTGCCCATCACTCTCCTCCTCTGCTGCTGAAACCCTGATTCATGCTTTAAAAACCTTGAAAACCTTTAAAAAATACCAAAGGACAAAATAAATCAATTATAGCAGTTTTGCTTTGCAATTTCATATATTATAACCTAAATTAATCAGTAACCAAGTATTTTACTCAAACTCAATGTATTTAATAGTTAAATAAGTACTTTAATTGACCTGGCTCCCCCCAACCACACATTTGCCATATGTGACCCGCTCTATCGAAATCAGTCAAAAATCGTGTCAATAGCAACCAGGGGACAATACTACAAAATGTTTGTATATAAGGTCATTTAACCTTAAAGAACTAAGCACAAAGTGAAAAGTCATCAAGTATTTGAAATGAATAAACACCAAAATGATCACTGTCATGTTATAATCACTTGTAGGTAAGTAAAACTAACAGAATTAAATATTAAACAGTAACTCACAAATCCATTTTGTAAACTTAGAAAACTAAACTAACATTAAAATCGACATGCTAACCTCCTGTTCAATTGATATTGTACATTTTGTTTTCTCAGTACATTAAATAAATAAGCATACATTTGAATAAAAATGTCTACAAACTAGAAAAAGAGACTTTGCATCTTTATTTCAACTTACTGGATTGCCACTTGAAAGGTTGTGGTTACTGTGATTCATGTTTGTCAAAGAATCTGATCATACAGATGAATAACGGTTTTGAATGTTTCTCCTGTCTCTCACTATGTCTCATGGTGTGAAAACTGAGATCGAATGACTGTAAATTCAGTTGGTCTCTACAGTGCAAGTATGTTTACAGTTGCTGCCTCTGAAGGGTAGCCTGATGCTTCTTGTTTACCCCTCAAAAATGTGTGTATATAGTCTACAAAAATGCTGTCACTTTTCTTCTCAAAATGCCACACCTCTGTGATCTGAGTCATCTTGTACCCCATGTCCAGGGCTTTGGTGAATTCTGGGGTCACCCAAACCCCTGTTAATGCTCTTTCCTCTTTGCTATGCATGCAGGGCCCCTGTTGGTTGTTAAGCTCAGCGCATGTGCGGCATAGAGTGAACACCAGTTTACCAGCTGCAGTTCGGTAGGGCAGGACAGGAAAGTATAGACCCCTAGGAGGTTCTACTGTGGCTTTGATTAACCCGAAATAACTGCGAGGGTCTTTGAAATCTCGGAATATGATCTGAGGGTGTCCAAGTGGATATAGGCCTGTGCAGTTTACAAAAGGCTAGAGTGAGGTGAAATCACAATAATGAACTTTATTTACTTTTTCTTTTCTTTTCTGCTAATTGTCGTTTGCGATCTTGGCTAGTGGTATGAGATATACTGTTTCTATAAAGGTTATCTATAATACCATCTTTTAAAGACAAATATTCTTCATATGTCATGTTATCGTGGTCCTCTTTTGTCCTAAAGACCTTACATGGATATGATATAGAGGAGGGCTCTTCTTCGGGAACATCCTCTCCCCTACTTTGTAACATCCAGTCATTAAGCCCATATCCGGTATCCTGGTGATAATAAGGGGAGGCTACATCAGACTTGTTTTTTCTCAGATTCATGGCTACTTTCAACGGTCGTCTTAGTGGGGGTCCTTAGTTTTATATGATTTGCTGAGTGGGATGGGACTTATTGCGTTGAGTGGGAGGAGTCATCTGTAGAAAATACTCTGTTTTATTAGATTCCATAAAAGCATCTGACTCTTAATGGCAGTTTGTGATTTTGAGGCTATTTCAGTAAAACAAGGCAGTTTTGAACATTTGACAGATTTACGCTTAATTCTCTCAAAAATATACTGAAAGATACACTTTTATGTTTAAAAGCTGACCACTACCATGAAAGCACTCTGCTTTATTAGATTGATTAGATTGATTTTGAGGCTATTTCAGTGAAACAAGGCTGTTTTTGAAACATTTGGCAGATTTATGCTTAAATTCTCTGAGAAAGTTACTGAAGGATACACTTTTGTGTATAAAAGCTGAAAAGTAGATAATGAAGTACTTTGTGTCCGTAGATTTCATTAAGAATCTGACTCTTAATGGTCCTCTCTAAATTTGATTCAGGGTTTGTTTGAAATTATTTGTGCTTTTTGTGTACAGACACACAGAAAAACACTGAAAAACACAAAAAGAAGGACTGTAATACACATGTATCAGACACGCTCCCCCTTGCTATAATGAAGACAACAGTTTTTAAATGTAAAAACACTTTTTTATTTTTTCACACACACACAAAAATCAAATAGTTATACTGATTGCAACATCCGCAGGACCGTCTCCAGCTTAGAATTCCCCATATTACTGGAGATATCGTGATGGAGTTTTTTCACTTCAGTCAGAATATTCATGTGTATGCTGCTTTCTGCACAGAGATGCATTACATCTACAAACAGAGCATACACTGAGAGCACATGATACACTTTTGATGTTTGTTTCATTTCTGAGATAATGTTACAGAATGTTTCGGGAAATGAAGATTCCAGGACCACTTTAAATGTTTCGTTTACAATCGTTTCCCAATGACCCGGAATAGTACTGCCAGAACGAACGATAGCCAAAATGTCTTCCAGTTTACAAACTTCAGCCATTCTGTTTACACAGGGGTCACTACTCGTTCTGTTTTCAATCGTCCTCATCACCACACTTATTAAAAGGGTATTGACTACATTCTGATCAATATATACAGAGCGTTTTGCATAGTAGTTGCCCATTTTTATTTTACTTTAAAGAAAAAAGTCAATGTATCGAACAAGTGACGTTTTGCCCCCCGGAGCAAAATCAGCAGCAGTAGTATTGCTAGATTCGGGTGTCCAAAATGGTAGTGATGATGGTGGCAGTCCAGGCGTCTGTTCCTGGATGCAACTCGCGGTGGGAGTCTTGGTTTTTCTCAGCTCCATGTCTAGTTTACAACGGTCGTCTTAGTGGGGTCCTTCGTTTTAGATGATTTGCTGAGTGGAGGGTGGGGCTTATTGCATTGAATGGGGGGAGTCATTTATAGAATTGAGAGTTTAAAACTAGGGAAACTGTTAAAGAAGTATCTGTTTTGCAAAGAGGTTATTTTCAAAAGATCTTATTTAGGTTTTAATAGTGATACCTAAGGGTATTCTCTTTTAGTATATGGATTTGTGAACTAATGGGTAATTACTTTTATTAACTATAATTGCACAGGATCATTCTAAGAAGAGTGAGAGGGCTAATGAGCCAGCACCATACCTCCTCTATGCATTTTCTTGACCTGTATCTGATCTTGAAAAACTTGACTCTTTTAAAAAAAGTTATTTTTCATCTATCATTTTCAACCATGCAGCAAGAGATCAAATTTAAGAATAAGTAATAGTTTGTCACGATTTTACGGGAAATAGTCAGAGCGCGATGTCACATCTTAAAGACAGCTTGAACTGGATAAATGGTTAGTCTTTTTTCAAACATACCGTACGTTCTGCATGTTAGTATATCTGGCCAATCGATTTAGACCCTATTGCCCTAGATGCATGCCCTCATTAGGGAAGTCACGCTTAGGGAAGAGGTGTTTCATTTCACAGATCCACCTTGATTGCTGTGTGAGGGGTGAAGGAAGAGGGACGGGGGAGGAAAATTCAGAGGATGAAGAAGCAGAAAACATAACTTGTTTTGTAAAACGGACAGCACTTCAGTTTCAAGAAAGACGACCCCGTGTTTATGCATGACATGCAAAATATCAGTACTTTATTAATTGTAGAGCGTCCCTAATGGCCGTATTGAACCGAATGAACGCCAAGTTGTTGATTCCCCAAAAGAAAAAATGTGTTCAGATAAAGTATTTTGTTAGACTATTAAGTCCAAGATGGTTACATTTACCCCTTAAACCATTTGTATTATATTTTAGTTTTCCTAATAAAGACAGAGTCACCTGAATTAATTTAGTCTCCAGACCTTTTATTTTTACATTTTGTAACAATCTTTAAACATTTGTAGAGAACAAACACTGAGGTTAAAATGAGTGTCTTTATGAGTTGGTATTTTTCACAAAATTCATTTTTAAAAACACATCATCTGATACAGAGATAACACATTTTCGTAAGACAACCCTCGATGCTCTTTTTACATTGGTAACACACTGCTTTTCTTTGAGGGGTCCATAGTTTTAAATGATCTGGTGAGGAGGGTGTGACTTGTTATGTTGATTGGGAGGCTGAGGCCTCTGCAAAAGTGAGAGTCTTTTTCACCAGTATAATGTCGATCGATGTCTGACTCTGTTTAAAAAGTTCTTTAAGCTTTGTAGCTTTTCCATCAATCATTTTCAGCCAAGCAGTCAGAGGCACCCGCAAGGATGTCTGAAAAACCCCGCATGTAGAGTTGACATACTCCAAAACAAAATCATCATAGGGGTCCTTCCCCAGCGTCACCATACGACTTGCGCGGTAATACCATCACCCCGATGGTCCGCTTTTAGTTTCCCAGACGGTGCTTGTCAGGACTCTTCTCACTTCTGGCGGCGGGGAAATATCTCCTTCTTCTTCCTCCACCTTGAGGGGCAGCGGTGCAAACTCTTCTTTGATCTTGCATGCTGTCTGCGTTTCTTTGCTTTTCTTTGCAAATATCTTGTACACCGCTGGTTCCACGCCTGTTTCTTGATGCACTACTTCTTCCGATACAGTGGTTGCGTGGAGATCTCTGGAGGACACCAGAGTTAACACAGCCCAATCTGTTGAGGTCAGTGTCGCTTTAACACTACGGGGTCCATACGTTTCTCCATTCTTCAGATTGTAGAAATGCAGTTCATTCGCCATATAGTTGAATACATAACCCCAAACATCACCATTTTTCAGAGTCCATTCTTTATGAAGTTCTTCGGCTGGAGGCGTCTGAACCCGGCCCAGATACTGCATTAGTTTCTTGATTGGCGCTCCGGACTGGTGGCGGTAAGTTGTCACTGGCGTCTCACTGATTAAACCCATATCTAGGGTTCTCTTGGCCATTTTTCTTTTTTGAAAAGTGACTGGGTAAATGCAAATGACTGGCTTGTATTTAGTTTGAGCGTATTTATTTTTCATCTATTTCCACCCCCTTACTTTTAAATGATCTGGTGAGGAAAAGGCGGGGCTTGTTATGTTGAGGGGGAGGCGGAGCCCTCTGTAAAAAGTATTTTGCAGTCAAACCGGGGAAAATCTGCCACTTCCTCACAGAGCCCCTCCTCCAACACACATGAACGCGCATGACCAAAAGAGGCGCGAGATAAGTTTGTGCACAGAGACCCCCGCATTGCTGCTGATGCATTCGTTTCTTGACTGACGCTCCGGACGGATGCGGTAAGCTGACTGATTAACCCCCATTCGAGGCGTCTCTTGGCCATTTTTCTTTTTTGAAAAGGTGACTGGGTAAATGGAATTGCTGTCTTTTTATTTAGTTTGCGCATATTTCTACCTAATTCCACCCCCCACTATATGCCTGCGTCATAGCCCGGAAGGGGGGAGAGGCTAGGAGGGGGCTGGTAGACAGTCTCACCTAACTTCAAGAGACACCTAAATTAACATCAGAGGTTTATAACACACCAGTGTGAAGTCACACCGGCCTGTTATAACACCTCATAGATTAGACTTCATAATTAGATTTTACAACTCTGAGGGGACAGGAGCCAGACAGCACAAAGAGACTGCTTTAATCAACACCTAAATTAACATCAGAGGCTTATAACACACCAGTGTGAAGTCACACCGGCCTGTTATAACACCTCATAGACTAGACTTCATAATTAGATTATACAACTCTGAGGGGACAGGGGCCAGACAGCACAAAGAGACTTAATCAACACATCAAAGAATTAGACAACAAAGGCGCTAGCCCGGGGGTTTTCACATGACACACTTCAAAAGGATCTCTAACAAAGGCACTACACAGGGGGGCATTTCACACCTACGTGTGATGATACCTCACCCCTCACATCAAAGGATCTCACACCTACGTGTGAATTCACACCTAGGTGGGACATCCACCACGAACAAAGGGAGGCGGGACTTAGCTCATTAACATAAGTAGGGAGAGGTGTGACCTGTCACACCACCTGTCACTTTTCTTGCATACTAATGTGATTGAAAGGGTATCATTACTACTACTCCCTTCCCGCTGCCTCCGCTCATCAGAACCAACCTCCTATCCATCCCCACCCGCACCAATCACCGGACCTGGGGGGACAGAGCCTTCTCCGTCGCTGCCCCCTCCCTCTGGAACTCACTCCCACAACCCATCAGAGACTGCACTGACCTCACCACCTTCAAAAAATTCACAAAAACTCACCTCTTAAATCTGGCTTTTAATGTGTGATTGTTTTTGTATTATTTGAATTTAAATGTAACTATATATTTATTTGTTGTTCCTTCCTTTTCTTTTCTCTTCACTATATCTGTAAAGCGTCTTTGAGCACCTGTAAAAGCGCTAACAAATTAAATCTATTATTATTATTATTTTAAATACATATCTGAAATATAGATATTAAATACATCAAATTGAATATATAAATGAAACCTAATCGTGTGAAACTCAGGAGGGGAGTTTGACAAAGCATTATTCAGAAAGTAGACGGTAAAAGTACTCGATTATACTTGTTGAAGTCGTCCAAGTAGCACTGAGTCCAACAGTACCAATTTTATTAAGAACTTATTGCAAACAAATATTTGATCTCTCATCAAAGATACAACAAGTCCTCCAACTCATACGACCAAATAGGTCGATTTTACAAGCCCTTATTACGACCAAATAGGTTGTTTGCAAGCGGCAAACTGTGGGGTAGAACTGGAACGCCAATATGGAAGTGCCATACACTGCAGTTCATATATTGGCCGATAGGGACTGACTACAGAAAGGAGCAATTTTCATAGACCCCCATGTTAAAATGCCCAACTTTACAGCAGAAAAAAACATGTTTCTACCCATGGATGCAATAAATATTATTATGAATATAGTTAGATTCCACCTTCATGATTATGGAGCTGTGAGTGAATTGTTTTCTAACTCGACCCTTTTATTTATATTAGGTCTTAATGTTTTTGCATAAATTAGGGCGTGGTCACATTGAGTGACGGCTCTGTCAAGTGACTGCTGCTGCTAGCTTCTTGTCTCTCTGCTAGCTAGCTACAGGGACTCTGCCTGGTCAGTTCATCCAGGAAACACAACTTGAAGCCGGCCGTGGTTGTTTGTTCTTCATGCTTATATATCGGACTATTGTGACTCGCTCTGCGGTTAAAACAGACGGTGCATGAATGCGGTTTTGCGGTAAGTGAAATTTGAGTACTTTATTTATGTGTTAATGATTTTAATCAGCTACGTAATTAATGTTAAGGCTTGGGTTAGCGTGTAAGCGAGTGGTAGCTACATCGGTGCTAACGATGCTAATCGTAGCCTCCAAGTTAAAATCATAGACTGTATATAAAAAGGTTAAAACGAAATAGACAAGTGTTAAGTGGGATAATACTGTAGAACAAACGGCTTCTGTTTGAGGTTGATACAATAAGGTCATCCTTGTAACTTAGAGAGATATTTTATTATGTAGGTAGGAACTGTATGCATCACTAAGGTTAATTTAAATTGGCTATGCTCAAGTATGTAGACAAGCTAATGTCGAAGTAGTGTATGTGAAATCAACCTCACAATAAGATGTGTGTATATTACAATTATTAATGTCATATTTCAAGATGATTACTTAGATATCACAATATGGTTGGTTGAGCTGGAGTTCATTATTGAGCTTACACGTTAACGTCACAGTCATCTGAAGAACGAACCCAAACCTTGTTGTTTTTATTAATTGCATTACCAAATGGGTATCAAATAAACAGTAAGCATTGGTAACACAACTTCCAAAGTTACAGTAAAATAAAAAGGACCCTGACTCGGACAATACACAATCCAACATGTTCAACAGAAGAGAATCAGTTATATTGTTTGTACACATGGTACTTTACATATATCTGTTTGTTTAAGGTGTCCAGGTGATGCAGACAGGCTGGACCAGAGAGTGAGAGACAGAACTGGACTCCTCACAGCAGTGAACTTCAGCTCAGGTACAAAGACTCGTTTTTTCATACTGTACAAAGAATCAAGAAAGTTATTGGTTTAAATCAGGGGTTCCCAACCTTTTTTCCCAAGAGCCCCCCCAAACGACTCCTGTTGGAAGTTGCGCCCACACACACACAAGGGGGGTGGGGCGCAACAGCGGTAATTAAAGTTTAAAAGTCTCAAAAATGCTACAACTACTGTCACAAGCTGGATGAATGTGAAGTATTTTGTTAAAGGAGGATGAAAGCGTAATTAAGGAGCACTATTGGAGTGACTTTGATGGTTATTGGACTCAGGATTAATTAATTTGGATTCCCACTGTATGAAGAAATGAAAGGACGGCGCAAGTGGAAACAATTCACAAAGGGATTAAACTGTTTAAAACACATGCTCAAAGTAAGCCGGATTTTGCCGATGTGTTTATGTTGATTCAAAAGTCGTAAATAATATACAAAATGGAGGAGACCGATCTGATCGGAGCAACTGTGACAAATAATCTGAAACCGGCATGGACAATGACTGTTTTAAAAATGCGCTTATCCAGAAAAGCCTGGTATGGACACTTTACGGGCAGAAGAAACATTTCTATTAAAGAAAGAATTAAACATTTCTGTCTTTTTATGCCTTTATTAGCTACTAACTTGAATTTTTATTCAAATGAATTAATCAATTATTTTTTATATTTTACGGTAATGTAGAGATAAGGCTTTTAGTGACAATCATGTATTGCGTTACAATTACATGTAAAAAAAAAGAATAAAAAGTCTAAATATGATATTTGGCCTCAAATCATCTGAGGTGTGTTACCCCCCCTGTGATCTTTGGGAACCACTGGTTTAAATGAATGAAGTATTGACTTTAATATACTGATATACATTCCATTAAACAATACTAGATACTAGATCACCTACACATCAGTTAAGTTGAGGGGTTTTTCCATGCAAAAAGTTACATTTAGATATTAACAAGCAATATGATTTTGTCAACTTTCTAATTTAATGTATTGAAGGCAAAGATATTTAACACATAGTGAGAACTGCTATTATTTATCTCTCAATATTGTCTGTAAAAAACATGGTAAAAGTTATTCTTTCAGTGAGACAACAGAGCAAGCTTCTACAGTTGCACTACGTTTTGATAACAGTTACATATTATTTTGATAATAACATATATTTCAATGTTGATGAACTTCATACTGTTCATTCATAATCTGATTGTCTTTGTAGCTCATTGTTGAAATAAAAAAAAAACATTACAATTACAAAATAATTATATCTACAGCCCCTAAACACACAAACACACCGCTTTCATAAATAACACACTTGTTCTGCAATAATATGTTTTATGTTTCCTGTAATTTTTGTTAGTAAAGGACATGCCTGAAAGACACAACATTTTCTTTTTCTCTGAGGGTCAAGAAGAACATCCAAGAGGAAAATTAAAAGCTGATGCTATGAGATTTTAAGACCAGTACACTAATGGCGCGTTTCCACTGCAGCGGGTAGCTCGCTTTAAGCGTGCCGAGCCGTGCGGGGCCCGTTTTTGGTTGCGTTTCCACTTGGCCTAGTACCGGCTAGCGGGTCCTAATTCACAGTTTTTCTGGCCCCATAACATCGTGGTTCTAGGGCCAGGAACAACCAGGCTGAGTCGGGCTGAGTATGCTAAACTAGAGAGAGAATCGCTGGCAAGGGGGCTACAACTACAACAAGATGAACATATTTGACCGTGATTTAATTGTAATACACGTTTCAAAATGATGCCAAAGTAACAACATACTGATACCGGTTAGTAAAAACCATGAATTAATGCTTTGACAAGTCTGCAGACAGACGGCAGGTGAAAAACCCTTTTAAAATGCGTGTTTTCTAAATGGAGCTTGGCTAAGCTAACGTTATATATGCTCCGACCGTCCACACTCACAACAACGGCCTATACAGACATAAATAAACCAGCGACTGTATTCGCCATGACACAGACAGTCTGTGGTTTGTAGTTGTTTAACTTTTGTCAAGTTTCTGAACAGATATGAGGAGCTGTGAGCTCTGAGTGCTAAGAGCTAACGGCGGTGTTGTTTTTCTGGGGCGCTCATTGAAGATGACGTCACGGCTCCGCCTACACTGTGTTACTATAGTAACTACTCCAGTTCCTAAACTGTAATGGAAGCGGAGCATTAAAATGAGCCGGGCCTAATAAGGCCTAACCAAACCGAGCGAGGCCGAGCGAGGCCTGCAGTGGAAACGCGCCATAAGAAACTACATTTTTTTTCCCACATCTACACTCCATCAGCTGATTATTTCTATTTGCCTCGCTTTATGAGCTTCACATCACTTGTGCCTTATACCGCAGAATTTGCAACGTCACAAATAAATGGGGCCAATCTTCAGTCAGATGTGAATGTGTGATCTAACATTTTCAGTAAGAATAATGGACGAAAGGAGTGCAAATACAAATACAATTTATTGAAATGTGAACCAAAAGTTAATCAAATGTTTTAAATAAAAAGCACATATGGACAGAAGGTGTAAACCTATTAAATGTATAAGTAAACACATTTAGTCAAATAAAGTGACAGACTAGGCCTGTGCAGTTGGTATCAGCTTTGCCCAGCATGGGCTCCTTCATCAGGCCTGGTCCTCCTCGCAGAGGAAAGACCTTCAGTCCTCTCCGGGCCAAACAAACAGACAGGACGTCCATCACACGGAGGTTTCTCCCTGAAGTCTCTGCAGCTCTCTGGACACCACGCTGTCTCAATCCGTCCACACTGAATATGAGAGGGGGAAAATGACAATAATAAATGCTTTAGACAATAAGAAACATAAAGTTGACTGTTGAGTTGCTCAGTTTTTTTAGATTGTCAATACTATTACTGTATAACTAATATATCAGGTTAAGAGGCACATTCAAATAAATATTGGTCTTTAAATACATGTTGTCTTTTGAATTGTTTGTCTAAAGTCAAGGATCTAGAACTGGTACTTAGTTTTAATGATACAGTCTGGTTGTTATGCTGTTTGGAGGAGGCCTCACAGGTAAGAGCACTAACTAGCTACCATCACATGTACCTTAGCTTGACTTAAATGTATTAAACGTATAGTTAAGTGATATCAAAATATAAACTAGAGAATGCAATTCCTGAAGAAATTGCTAGTGGGAATGCTTTATGCTGAAAAGCTGACGCTAAACTACTATGCTGAAATGTAATGTGTAAGAAGAAAGTGAAGAATTTAGATTGAAATGATACATGAACACTGGGGGCTTGAATGTGTGATGAGGGAAGAAAAGAAAGTAAAAAGGCTTGGAAAAGCAGCAGAATATTTGAACTGCAAACTTCTGAACTAACTTGATGGCGAATGATCTGTCGCCATGGCAACGGCATTTGATGACACCCCATAATACGCTTAGATGCGTTGATGGATGCATCGTTACCAAACCTGTGAAGTTTTGGGGCGTTTGGAGCAGTTTCACTGAAGTTATGAGAAAGCCGTGTATCATGGCGAGCATTGTGTTGCCATGGCAACGACATTTGAAGAAATCTCAAAACTGTCTCGTAGATGTCTTCACGGCCGGACTGTTAGCACAAATGTGAAGTTTGAGCACTTTTTAAACATTTTCATAGGAGTTATAGCAACATCATGTTTTATGGCGAGGGATGCGTTTCCATGGAAACGGCATATGGTGAGATCTCAGATTTGGGGTAGAGCTGTTGAGGCATGGACCGGTGATATACAAGTGAAGATTGGGGGACAATTGGACCGTGTCGATTGGACTTACAGTGACATCCTGTTTCATGGTGAGTTGTCTGTCGCCATGGCAACGGCATTAGATGACACCCCATAATACGCTTAGATGCGTTGATGGCTGCATTGTTACCAAACCTGGGAAGTTTTGGGCTGTTTGGAGCATTTTCACTGAAGTTATGAGAAAACCGTGTTTTATTACATTACTCTCTCTCTTCTCTCTCTCTTCTCTCTTCATCATATGATGATGACACCCCATAATTGACGTAGAGCTGTTGAGGGCAGGACCATTAACTATTATCTGAAGTCTGCTGCTCTGAGCATGTCAGTTGGAGTGATGACATCATCGTGTTCCATGACACAGGTGTTTATATTTGAGCTAACGACGTGTGCAGAGATCACAGGTTTCCATTGTTCTGAATGAGAGATAAACCTCTTACATGTGAACGTTTTGTGGAAGAACCGTAACAGATATCTGTGAAATTTCAAAACGTGAAGCATGTCAAGGAAGTTGAGTATCTGAAGTGTAATTTCTGTGTAGTTTCGGGTTAATAATGTGGCCTTTTTGGCAGTTCAACTAAAGGTGTGCGGCTGCTGCCGTGAGGAAATATCAGCCTGAAATTACAATGGGCTTTAATGGAGGAATGTTGAACGTTTTTGTCACTTCATGCCCTCAAGAGGCATTTTGTTTAATTATTTTTGCTTAATTATTTGCCATTTTTCAAGCTACGAGATGTTTTCCTACGTTTGTCATGAAAAATTATTATGGCAGTTTTTAAAAAAAATATGAAGGCAAATTTGAAGATTTCCTACCCTCTAGCTGATATCACGCACTCTAGTTAATGTTCAAATCTGAAGAAAACCTCTTTAACAAGGTCTGAACAATGTTTAATATCTCTAAAAGTAAGAATCCGATTTAAAAGTTGTTTTACACGAATAATGTCAGAAAGATGTGTAACATTTTAAAGTTAGAATGAGGTTTCTGAGTGAAAGTATGAAGGAACAGTTAGTAGTTGAAGTCGCATGAAGATTTTTCAAGTCTGAAGAGTTTCTCCATTGACTTCAATGTTAAAAAAATTATGAATTATGGGATGTATCTCTGGAATTATGAAAGTTATGAATGAGAAAAGTAATACCCATTGATTCCCGACCGAGCTGAACATTTTGATGTTTGAACGGAGTTTCTGCGATGTTCAATGCGGGAGAAGAAGAGGGCCAAAATTCCGGCGGAATAATAAACTTTCGTCCGTAGAATAACATATACAGTTGCAAGAAAAAGTATGTGAACCCTTTGGAATTAACTGGATTTCTGCATAAATTGGTCATAAAATGTGTTCAGTCAGACAACTCACAACTGTTCCTTTAACATGTTTATTAGAAGCAGCATATAGTTGAGTTTGGCGACTAGGCTCGGGCATCATCACTCCATAGATATACATAGCACGATGAGTGATGATTAAAGAACTAACCCCCAAAACTGCGTGGAGATTAGATACTATCCCCCAAAACTGCGTAGCCCGAGCCTGACGCTGGTGATGTAAGACTGATAAGTAGAGGGCCTGGCGAGCTGCCATGTGGCCATTCCCCCTAAGCACAGCGGCTTTAAGGGGAATATACTACTAAGTGAGACTGCTATGTGTAGGCCTGAGGAATAGCCCAGAGCCGATTCTTCCCTGAGCACAGCGGCTTGGAGAGGAATATACTACCTATATACACTACCTAGTGAAACTGCTATGTGAAGGCCCGGGAACAGCCCGAAAAGCCATCCCCCTTAAGCACCACGGATTTAAGGGGAATATACTACCTATCAAGACTGCTGTATCTAGGTCTTTGAGGCAGCGACAATGAGCTTTCCCCCCCAAGCATGCAGGTATGAGGGGAATATACTATAATGAAATAAATATAATCTAACCCAGCAACCACCCGGTATGCAATAACAGAATTCTACAGATATACATATTTGAACGTTTACTCATCATCGAGTAGTGCAAGAGCTCATGGTTGTTTGTGCTGAAAGGATCTCATTCATGTGAGACATGATATAGCGCTGGTGGGCAGAAGATGACCGACGGCCCAGGATACTCAGGGTTGAGGTAGGCGGATATAGAGCTGCGGTTGTGGCTGTGCAGATTCTTAAACAGTGGGAATAGCGATCTGGGGGCAGATCGCAGCTTAGGCAGAGATTGCGCAGCTTGGAGGAGAACCTTCGTTGTTGGGTTTGCAGCCATCGAATAAACATGGGTGCCAACCCATGTGTCAGAGGGCAATGATGCGAGATGTTCAGCATGGAAGATAAAGGACAAAGAAAACAGTGTTAGTTTTAGCAATGATTATTCGGGGTTCCTTGACTCCCCAGACAGAACTGTCAGACATTGAATGTTTCAAAACTGTGTATATTTGATCTCCAACATTAATTCAGTAAGGGTGATATTATGCTGAGGATTAAAAGGTGAGAGGTCTGTGTATATTCACCACCTGAGAAACCAATAGAAAGCTGTAACAACTGCATCTGACGTTTATCAATGTATAGTGAAACCCCTTTGCCAGTCTTTATCATTGCGTGGAGGACGTGCCTTCTTAAGGCCCTTGAGGAGCAAATTAATGAAACTCTAGCGTGGCTTAATACTTAGCACTTGAAGATTGCAGGATTCGAATGAAAATACAATTATATATAATGCCATGAACGACTATTATATCTATTGCACAAGTACACAGAGGAGGGACAGAAGAAGATAAAGTACCAAGCTGAATTGTATGCTTTGAATCATGCTCTTGGTTGGAGGCAGAATATGGGAAATCCTTGAGGGGCCTTGACGTGTAGATCCAGAGTCATTTGGTTGAACGAAGGGCATGGCAAGCTGGTGGGGCAAACCACTCATTGTGAAATCCCCCAAACCAGCAGAAGGTGCAGCATCTGTAAGTAACTAGAGAGGATCTGAGGACACCGCAAGGTCATTATAAAAGAATGAACATAACATTCCACTCGTCGCAGAGGGGCTAAGGACCAAAGATCTGAGCAATAACCATCCTCTAAGATTGCATTCATGCCGAATAGTCCGCGTCTTTACACCAGACACAAGTGTATTACATCGTTTCATTTGCAGAAGGTTGGGTTTGCGTTCACCCAGGCAACTTCAAATAGACATGAACTGTAAACTAAAGTCATTGTACGGAGATGCTTTTTCAACAATTGGCGGGACATCAAGCGGATAAAAATGCAGATCCCAGCAATTCCTACAGTAGCCTGCATCATGGAGCATTGGCAGGTTATTTTCATACTGCTGTTAATCTGGAGAAGTGCATCAGCAAACTCTGCGGCCAGCGCATAGGATTATAAATCAGACAACGTGCATTAAAAACATTATAACACAAAATGCGACGTTATGCAGTGAGGAGGTTTCACCGATGACAGGTGGCTCTGATGAGATTGTACCACTGCCTTTTCTCTGTAAACAGGGGACCAGTGGAGGTAAGCAGTCACCAGAATGAATGCATGACCCTATAGGTTACTGGATGTTGCACACAGCATAGATAGCAAAACAAGCGATGACGCACAAATAGTTGTTTCCATGTTTTGATGCGGACTGCGTCACACCAGCAATGAACCTCTCTGGAGTTTACTAGCGAAGCGACCCGAGACCACCTCTTTTAGCGGAGCAGAGGTATCGGACTGCTTCCACACCAATCCAACGAACCGCATCAAGGGGTTAACGCTACAGTACCGATTCAATAGTACTAACCAAGCAGGTGTGAACGTGACCTAAGACTATGGTGCCTTAAGGTTTGGACAGAAAGGCTAGCGCTTGTTCCTTATAAATATAAAACATCTCTTGTAGAGAGGACTACCAGTGGGAGACCATAATTGAAGGCAGTAATCAGTATTGAATGTATTACAAGTCTAATATAACGTAGAGCAACTTTGAACATTTGGAAAGGCGCTAAATAAATAACATGAATTGTAATTATGGCTGTTCTGATGCGGGACAGCTTGTCTGTGGCAGTGAAGCTTGTATCAGCACACTATCGAGAAATGATACCGATAATTCTAGACGTGTGGAAGGGGCTTCCAGTTCCTGTCTGAAAGAGGTAGGCCTAGCTGTTGAAAAGTTTTATCTGGGAAAGTTAACTAGGAAATGGGTAAAAGATGGACACCAAGGGGTGCTTGCAGGTGTTGCAGAGAATCCAGCATACTGCTTCTGATGAGGTGTCAAAGAAACGTGGGCTACTATGGAAACCAAATGCACATTTGATTGTAAAACCTTAAAATATATGCCACAGAAGGCATATGGGATGTCTGCTTTCCCTGCCATGTCATCTACAGAGCAAAGAAACGGGAAAATCTTTAGTAGTTATTAATACTCTTAACAGAATAATCGTGAGGAACTAACGGCTCAAGAAACGTTGCTAGAATAATTCCTCCTAGCACTAGGCTAGGGGCCTGTCGTGTTTTTAAACGTTTAAATAGCAGCACGTGTAATACTCCTGGCTCCTTCAGTGCAAACTTCAGTCTTGAGTGCAGGTTTCAACAGACATGGGTCCCTGGGAGCCAGCATAACCTGCTAAGAAACCTTGATTTAAGCCTGTGATAAGGTCATTTGACGAACATCTGTGATTAGAAAGAGCTTGGAAACGATTTGCACACCCAGCGAGGGGCAGAATATTGCAGGTAGAGCTTAATTCCTGTAGGAAAAACTCTTCTTTGGTAGGTGATTAAATGTACATGGCCGCTTGGCAGAGAATGATTCATGGTATTCATAGAAAAACACTGTAGGAGAGATTGAAGTCTAAAATGATGGTCAAAAATGTATCGAGCTTCCCTTCATATTCCCGTGATGGAAATTATTAATTTATTTCCATTTTTATTTCATTGATTTATAGTAGTATAAATACTTATACACATACAACTTCTGTATAATTGCCTCAAATATGACTTACTGCAGGCCAAATATTTCCATAATAAAACATTGCTTATGCAGAATAGTATTATATACCTGCCAAGATGCGATTCCTAAGGAATTGCTGCTGCAGGGGGCAGGAAGCTAGAACTCGTGGCTGGATCTGGGACTCCAATTCCCAGAATCCTCGGGAGTGTGACGTCAGTGGCACAAGTGGTTGAACGCGGAAGTAGAAACATTTGTTTACATGCAGGCAGAGGAAATCGAGTTTGTTCACGGGAATATATCGTGCAATTAAAGGCTTCAAGCGCTGATTACTTCGAGAAGGTAGGACAGGGGCAGGTACTTTGGGAATGCCAGGTCAGCTTGCTCCTGCCTTTTGGTGTTTAAATACCCGCCGACCGAGAGACTGCGACTCTTAGCTGACACACAAGAGGGGTTGTTACCGGAGCTGGCGTAGAACTCGGGACTTCCTCTGGCCCAAAGGATATTAAAAACTACTCCAGATGAGGACGGTGTTCCGGATTAACTGGTTTCCCCATCAACTGGGGTGATTTTCGATCGCTTCTTCTGTCGTTTACATACATATTTTGGTATATTTGGCTCGGTAGGAAGACTTTGATGCACATTCAGTACCAGTGTGTGAGGTTGTGGTTACGATGGAGATATCCGGACTCAAACAGCGGGGACTACAAAAAGAAAAAACGAGTTGACTGGGGATGTCTGTTCAAAACATTGCAAGCTCCAATAAATCATTTAAACCAGCTATTGTTGCCAGACTTATTACTGAATATCGTTCTTAATGTGATACTAAGTCCATCTGAGACATGTGTACACCTTCAGACAGCCTCCAAGTGAAGCACACGTTGTTTACTCACAGTTTGAAAGCAGCGTGGAGAAGTCTTCAGCTGTGGTAATCCGCTCGAATAAATCCTTAAAACCAGCTATTGTTGCCCGGTTTATCACTGAATATCGTTCCTAATGTGATACTAAGTCCATCTGAGACCTGTGTACACCTTCAGACAGCCTCCAAGTGAAGCGTACGTTGTTTACTCACAGTTTGAAAGCAGCGTGGAGAAGTCTTCAGCTGTGAACTGTAAACTGTGATCCTCTCAGGGAAAAATGGGATCCATCCGCCCAGGTTAAACTGTGTTACGACTTCTGTGCTATCTACCAGCGATCATGTTTAATATGAAAGACTACACACACATTTATCCCTTATATTATAAAACGGTATTCTGCAGCACTCATCCAGATAAGATGTGACTGTTAACTCGTTTTGAAAAGATAGCAGCAGAAATGTCATTGCTGCATGTGCAGGGATACTTAGACTTTAAAATGCTGGTCTCGGCAACAATATTAGGAATCCTCTATTCAAACATAATATTCAGTGACTGTCCATCGACATGAAATAACAAAAAAGTTCATGCTGGACTCAAACCCGAGTCCCAACAGCAAACATTACTCGGGCCATGCATGCACGTTACTGGTGCGCCACGGATCTACACAAAGTATTACACCACTGTGGTGACACGTTATTGGACATAATTCACCTTGCTTATTGTGTTGCCACACGGACCCTTTAGTGGGGAACACCTGTAGCTTTAGCTGCCATTCCTGCTAGCTCATCATGGCAGAGCAGTGCATGTGTTAACCTCTCTGAAGTAATGATAATAAAGATTGGAACTCCATTCTTAATACAACACCGCCTCCGACTCTCTTTTCACGGCACTACACTGGTGACCCTGACTTTTCCGAGAAAGTTTCCGGAAAATTAACGAACATGGCTGAGCGCGATGTTTTCATAAAGCTGCCGGAATTCTGGAGCACACCGCGGAGGCATGGTTCGCACACGTGCAGGCACATTTCGCCTGCCGACAGGTCCGTGACGGGGACCTAAAATACTACCATGTGGTAGCAGCGCTGGGGAGCTCCACGTCATCCAGGTTGGTGGGATTCATCGCAGCCCCCCCACATCATGGCAAATATGAGGCGATTAAGGCCCTTCTCCTTAAGACATTTAGCTTATCTGCTAAGGAGAGGGCCCGCCAGATACTTGACATTCAAGGCCTAGGAGACAGCAAGCCATCCCAGCTAATGGAGAAAATGCTAAATCTGCTAGGGGGGAAGATCCCCGTATTTTATTCACGGAGATTTTCCTGCGTCACTTGCCTCCCCGGGTACAGACGGCGCTGGCCAACACGCCTGTCACGGAGCCCCGTGCTTTGGCTGAGGAAGCGGATCGTTTTTTCCTGGCTACGCAACAGCCCGGGGCAGAGACGTTAGCCGCGACGCTCAGCGGCCCACCGGCAGTCAAGAAAGCGTGGCGGAGGCCGGACACGGCTGTGGCTAGCCGGCGTGGAGACACCGGAGAGTGCGTTTACCACGCACGTTTCGGGACAAGGGCGAAGAGATGCATCGCTCCGTGCAGCTACAAACCCCCGGGAAACGGAGGGGCCGGCGCTCAGTAGTGGCTCTGAGCGTCGGCGGCACGTGCAGGCTCCTCTTCGTCAGCGACAGCGTTTCGGGGAGCCTGTTTCTGTGTGACACGGGCGCTCAACGGAGCATAGTTCCAGCGTCGAGTGAAGACGTCGCCCGTGGGGGGCACGGACCGCGATTGACGACGGCTAACGGCAGTCCCATTCGCACGTACGGCGTGAGGCCTATGTGTTTGTGCATCGGAGGACAGCGTTTCAGCTGGGATTTTGTGACAGCGGACATTTCTTTTCCCCTCCTCGGAGCGGATTTTTTGTGTGCTCATGGACTCTTAGTGGACGTTAAGAATAGGCGTTTGGTTGATGCCTTAACGTTTTCTTCCCTCGTGTGCACACTTGGCAGCGCAGCGTACGACGGGCTGTCAGGCTCGCTGTCAGGTGCAGACACGTTTCTCAGACTGTTGGCCGAGTTTCCAGACCTGTCGCTACCCACCTTCTCTGCGCTTACCACTAAGCATGGCGTGGAACACCACGTCACTACCGGGGGGCCTCCTGTCTACGCCAGGGCCCGGCGGTTGAACCCTTCTAAGCTGGCTGTAGCGAGGGCGGAGTTCGCAACCATGGAGCGCCTGGGCATTGTCCGCCGCTCCGACAGTCCTTGGGCTTCCCCCCTGCACGTCGTTCCCAAATCGAACGGCGGGTTCCGCCCGTGCGGGGATTACCGCAGACTCAACGACGCCACTACGCCTGACCGCTATCCGGTGCCGCACATTCAGGACTTTTCGGCGCATCTGGCCGGTACGGGGGTGTTTTCCAAGGTGGACCTGGTGCGTGGATACCACCAGGTGCCCATGCACCCCCTGGACATTCCCAAGACAGCAGTGATAACGCCTTTTGGACTTTTTGAGTTCCTGCGGATGCCTTTTGGACTCAAGAATGCCGCTCAGACGTTCCAGCGCCTGATGGATTCGGTGCTGCGGGACCTGCCGTTTGTGTTTGTTTACCTCGACGACATACTCGTCGCCAGCGCTTCAGTGCAGGAGCACCTGTCCCACCTCCGAGCCCTTTTCACACGGCTCAACGAACACGGATTAATCATCAATCCTGCAAAGTGCCAGTTCGGGGTGTCGGACATCGATTTCCTGCTGCACGCCGCGTCACCAAGGGCGGTGCGACACCTCTGCCAGCGAAGGTGGAGGCTGTTGCGGCGTTTCCTCCTCGCCTGCTCACAGCCCGGTCGCTCCGTGAGTTTCTGGGGATGGTGACTTTCTACCACCGTTTCATCTCCCGGGCCGCACACATCATGCGGCCGCTGTATGAAGCGTTGAAAGGCAAGACCCCCGTCCAGGAGATCGACTGGACAGCAGAGGCGGACGGCGCTTTTGCTGAGGTCAAGACCGCGTTGGTTCAGGCGGCTTTGCTGGCACACCCATCATCTACGGCTCCCATCTCCATCACCACGGACGCGTCAGACTACGCGGTCGGCGCAGTGCACGAGCAGTGGGTGGAGGGCGCTTGGCAGCCGCTCGCCTTTTTCAGCCGCCAGCTGACGCCTAGAGAACGCAAATACAGCGCCTTTGACCGGGAGCTCCTCGGACTTTATTTGGCCGTGCGGCACTTCCGTTTCATGCTGGAAGGCCGTGAATTTACGGCGTTTGTCGACACAAGCCGCTCACCTTTGCCATGTCAAAAGTGGCGGAGCCTTGGTCGGCACGTCAGCAGCGGCAGCTGTCCTACATATCGGAGTTCACTACGGACATTAAGCACGTGGCTGGCAAGTCGAACCTGGTTGCTGATTGCCTCTCCAGGGTCGTCATCGGTGCCGTCCAGTTGGGCCTGGACTATACTCGCATGGCGGCAGACCAGGTCACAGATCCTGGCGTCCAGGCCCTGAAGGTGGAGAGCGCGGGCTGCGCTTGGAGGACGTGGTGTTCGGCGACGCGGGCATTACTCTCCTGTGTGACGTCTCTACGGGCCTGGCGCGGCCTGTCGTCCCTGCCAGCTGGAGGCGTCCTGTGTTCGAGGCTGTGCACGGCCTGTCACACCCCGGCGTTAAACCTTCGGTCCGTTTGGTAGCGGCGAAGTTCGTTTGGCAAGGACTGAAAAGGGACGTGAGGACTTGGGCCAGGGAGTGCGTGGCTTGTCAACGCGCTAAGGTGCACCGCCACACGAAGGCCCCGTTGGAGCGTTTCCTGGTGCCTGAGAGGAGGTTTGATCACGTCAACATTGACCTGGTTGGTCCGTTGCCTTCCTCTCAGGGGTTTTCCTACCTCCTCACCATGGTGGACAGGACGACCCGTTGGCCGGAGGCGGTTCCGCTCGTTTCGACATCAGCCGCAGACGTTGCCCGGGCCTTCATTGCAACGTGGGTGTGTCGTTTTGGCACCCCATCAGACATTTCCTCAGACAGGGGCTCTCAGTTCACGTCCGAGCTCTGGAACGCTGTGGCAGGCGGTTTGGGGGTTAAGCTGCACAGGACTACCGCTTACCACCCTCAGGCTAACGGTCTCTGCGAGCGCTTTCATCGCTCCATGAAGGCGGCCCTCAAGGCCGGCCTTACGGACGGTAACTGGGTCGACAAGCTGCCCTGGGTGATGCTGGGCCTGAGGACCGCACCTAAGGAAGATCTGCAGTGTTCTACAGCGGAGATGGTCTACGGTCAGCCGCTGAGAGTTCCGGGGGATTTCCTCCCAAATGCATCGGCTCCCTGGTCGGCGTCGGCCCAGCGGGCTTTCCTGCGTGACGCCGCTGAGGCCTTTGTTCCGATCCCTACTACTCAGCACGGTACTCAGGTGTCCCAGGTTCCCGCAGAGCTCCGCTCGGCGGAGCACGTGTTCATCCGGCACGATGCGCACAGAGGCCCCCTGCAGCCCCCTTATGATGGGCCTTTCCGGGTCTTGGAGCACGGGGACAAGCACCTGGTGGTCGACCTGGGTGGCAAGGCCGAGCACGTCTCGGTGGACCGGGTGAAGGCTGCTCACCTGGACTTGGACCAGCCTGTGGTGCTGGCTCGACCTCCTCCGCGACGGGGCCGCCCCCCGGCCCGTCCCCTGTCACGGATTTAAGACCTGTTGTCCCGGTCCCTCCCCTTCCGGGGGCCGCACAGGCGGGAGTCACTTTTCCGACTCCCGTGCTCAGGAGTCGTGGGGGTCGGCGTGTCGTTCCTCCCCGCCATGCTGATTTTGTTTATGTGTGAATTCTGGGGGGGCTTGTGTTGTGACACGTTATTGGACATAATTCACCTTGCTTATTGTGTTGCCACACGGACCCTTTAGTGGGGAACACCTGTAGCTTTAGCTGCCATTCCTGCTAGCTCATCATGGCAGAGCAGTGCATGTGTTAACCTCTCTGAAGTAATGGATAATAAAGATTGGAACTCCATTCTTAATACACCGCCTCCGACTCTCTTTTCACGGCACTACACCACCACACTTTAATGTCTTGGATGAACCTTGTTAAAAAGTTCCAGAAAGATGCAACCCGACCATCATTTATAATATGAGCGAATGTATCTACACTTATAATATACATTAGGGATGCACGATAATTATCGGACCGATATTAGGAATTATGACGTCATCCCGATAAACCCGATAAAAGTATTAATAGCCCCGATAATATAAAATGTATTTTTTGGGTAAAAAAAAAGAAACGGTGGGTGGATTGGGATGAGGGGCGCTTGTTTTTCACTCGGCTCCTCCCGTTTTGCCAGTACTGTGGTATTAGTGGTTTAGGAAGAGGGGAGTTTTTCACAAATCCAGCGCTCCCTAACTCATGCCTGGCTGTGACGTAAATGGTGTGCGCCGTGAAGCCAGGACAGTAAACAAACATGTCGTCGGTGGTATGGACGTTGGAGCTATGTGCAACTCAAGGCATATGCTCGAACCGGAGCTGCCTGGACGCTGCATCATGTTGCACACTATCCGTGCTGAGTGTGCTGACTTTTCGTACAATGTCCCAGTCTGTTGGCTTCCTGCATAAAGTCAAGTGCTCGGCGCAGTTGTGGCGGAATGTCGCTCCTCTGTTTTCATTTAAACAGCTCCGTATATCCGTTAGCGCAGCTAGCTAGCACCAGATGCTAACAACAACAATGCACGTAAGGTCTCTCTCTCGCTCGCTCGGGCCACACATACACACACCCTCCCGGTCCTCCAGATGGCCAGTCGGTGCCTGCCGGTGAGCGTGGAAGTGTGGTCTGCCACAAGCGGGCGCAGGAGCGGGGCTGTCAGCATCAGCTTGTAGATGGTATTTTAAACTCGATGCGCTCTGAAACTACGGGGCGGCCGAGGAAAAAAAATACACATGCGTTAATCGCGTTAAAATAATTAGTGGCGTAACATTTTTTTGTTATCGGTATCGGTCTTGAGAAGCAGGAAGTTATCGGTATCGGTATCGGTTTCAAAAAATATCGTGCATCCCTAATATACATATTATAGTAGGGATTTGCTTAGAAAGAGTATATAGGCTACTGACTGAGGTCTGTATCAAGCCTCATTAAGACCCACCGAGATCAGATATCCTAGTTTATCAGCCTGCGAGCCCACATTATGTTGTGATAACTGTTAATTGTACATATAAATGTGTTCCAGTGCACACATAAAGTTCCAATATGCAAATCAGGCCATGTGTGTCGTTACATTTGCCATGCAACATTATGCTATAATATTTAGCCTCACAATATAGACATTTTTAAACGCTAACTTTCTAAATAGGCCCCCATTTCCTTTTGCTCTGTCTGCTAATGCAGTAGCTGATAGGATGTAGACCTGGACCAAAGCTGCTGCGCTAGAAACAGAATGCAATTTTATAAAAAAAAGGTTTATATTCTAGCAATACTGGCTGTCTTTTCTGTCTTGCGAGTTGCGACAGACTCATCAAAATAAAATACTTTACAGCATAGGCATCACGTCCTCTATGGTGTGCAAAGGGCTAATTTTACATATTGCAACTATAATAACAGTGGTCAAATTCATGTTCTAATATGCAATGCAAGCTTTGCTTCTGTATAGTACATAGACTTACTCATTAGTGTGACAGAAGGAAAGACAACAACAATGATAGTAATGATTCAGTATCAGCTTTATTTGGCATGTGTCCACACACAAGGAATATAGCCTTTTTCTGTCCTGTTGGGATCCAAACCACACAGCGATGGATGTTTTTATAAGGGATACATGTGTGTAGTCTTTCATATTAAACATGATCGCTGGTAGATAGCCACAGAAGTCGTAACACAGTTTAACCTGGGCGGATCCTATTTTTCCCTGAGAGGATCACAGTTTACAGTTCACAGCTGAAGACTTCTCCACGCTGCTTTCAAACTCTGAGTAAACAACGTACGCTTCACTTGGAGGCTGTCTGAAGGTGTACACAGGTCTCAGATGGACTTAGTATCACATTAGGAACTGTAGAGGAAACTTCTGTGTAGCTATGCAGTGGGGTCACCGACTCAGGAAGGAGACACGGGAAGAGCAGTAGCTTTGATGTCAAACACATGATGGTTTATTTGGAGTTAACGGCCGGAGTATTCACATCACAGTCCAAGAGTCAGAGGTTCTGACTTCACGGTAGAGTTGCCACATCAATTCTGGAGAGCCTCTCTCTTGCCAGCCCATCTAACTGGTTTCGCAGAGAGTAAACAACATATTTGAGGAGATAGCCTAAACAGTGTGGGAACACAGAGCTACTTGCCTCGGACACTTATGACCTCGAAGATTTTACCTTGGAGTCCACAAATACAGAGAAGGAAGTGTCCCAGTGTACCCACAACACAGACCATCTGTATCCCAGTATTGACCGGTCACAGAATGGGAACAATAACATTATTGGCTAAGCCGCCTGTGTCCTTAAAGAAGGTAAACAGACATCGAGGTTTGTCTTGTATGTTACTAATTGGCGTCTTATGATAATTATTTCCACAACAGTCCTCTCTTTTTATCATTTATGATAACCTAAAAACATTAGTCTAATAATAATTTGGTCAATAATTAACTCAATAGGCGTCTCCAGATTCGAGTGTGGTCTCACCTTACATTAATTACATCACAAAGTGGAATAAGATTGAAACATTCAATCACAATGATTGATACAGCCAATCATAATAGGAAAAATCATCTCTCATCAGTGTTTGATCATCTTTCGTCAAAAGCATAATAATGAACACACATAAAACAGGTGCACAATGGCTAAATATTTGTTTTAAACTATATCTTTATCATTAGTTAATTTCATTCATCAAACTATAAAATCAAAACCAGCTTGCCGCTTTAAAGATTTACTTGAAGGCAATCACTAGTCAAAAGCATTTTAAAACTCAGGATCGTAAGAGATCCAGATAAACATTCACAGTTAGAGTATAGAATTCACAATGGTGATTTGATCAATCTGTAATCTGCAAAAGTGCAGTGTCCTCAATTTTAGGATTACTTTTACGTTTACTTAAATACGCTTTAGTCAAGAGTAAGGCACTTAGTGAAATCAATACATTCATTTTAGTCAAGTACATTGTTCAAAATCTGAAAAGGAAAAGTTAGGCAAATATTCAAAGACGTTTGTAAAAACCTGGAAAGGAAGGATTAAACATTTTTAAACCTTGAATTATTGCATTTGTAAATGCTACCACTGATCTGTACCAAATTAAGTCTATCAAGTATTCCTATTAGCCATACTTACCTGAGCATCTACTTATGGTACTTGGAAAGGATTCTTCTGTGTTTATCTAATGTTGAGAATATCAATTTCTTTAAATTATACTTCTCTAATTTGAGGATCAAATATGCTACATAATTGTTATATGAAATATTATAAATATTTGTTTTGGGCCAAAACTGAAATGAATCCAGTACTTGAAACATCATTGTAGGTCTTTCTATGCATGGATAATACATTAAAGTAGTGTTGTTAAGCCTGATTGCTGGATTCAAATCCACTAGAGTGCATGTACCTATCCAGAGGGGAGCCAGAACTTGATAGAGCTTGTCGCCGCACAACCAAACGTAATCTTGTGGCGAGCTAAACCCCACATCACTGGGCCAGGCCAGTTGTATTGCTCACGGTTGCGTTGTCCCAGGCGAGCCGTCATCACGAGGTGGGAATGCTCCATGGGGTGTGTGTGTGTATTCCTTCGGTCGATTTTGTGACACGGACAGTCAGACTCCGCACACCGGTAACACAAACGAGGAACCAGAGAGCATATGGAACCGCTCAGCTGGCACTCGCTCGTGATACCTTGTGTGTAGTGTGTTTTGGTGTATGTAGTGCAAGTGTGGTGCAAGTTGGTGATTAGGACACATCACTTGTTGTCATCTACTTCTGTTGGTGACTAGGACACATCACTTGTTGTCATCTACTTCTGTTGGTGACTAGGACACATCACTTGTTGTCATCTACTTTTGTTGGTGATTAGGACACATCACTTGTTGTCATCTACTTTTGTTGGTGACTAGGACCTTGCAGTGGCTGGCGTGGACCCACGTAGCTCCTCTCTGACCCTTGGCCTTCAGAGCTGTCCTACTGTAGTTATTGGGTTAACACTTGATAGGGATGTTTCCTGAGTGCAGACAACTCAAGGTAATGGATTAGCACATTATCATTTAAATACAAAAATAGGATAGGCCCCTCAGAATTATTTGGGAGCCTTCCTGAGACATGCACATGCATAAATGTAAGGTTTGTGTTAGTCATTTAACATGCAAGAATCATAAACTCATCATCAGTCCAAAGTAGAGAAATGTTATTGTAATTTAAAGGTGAGCTAGTCCCTGTGGATATCACCCCTTCTCAATGATTCTAAATGTTATATTAATTCACCATTTACCGTTTGATAACATATTAGCTTATCAGAAATATTTTCCTCTTCCATAAAACAGGTTTGAGAAATAAATGTTCCAATATAAAATCAATTACTCAATATAATTGACTCTTCCCTCCCTTTTCTTACATATGTCTCATATGAAATAATAACTTAGGAGTCTATTTAAGCATGGTGTAATCTATTACTCGAGAAGACTCAGTATCACCTGTGTGCAGCTTACAAAAAAACAAACAATTGTGAGAAACTATATTATGCAGGAAATGCATACCTTTGTTAAAACAAAGCATATCTGATTTGGGAGGAAAAGCTTCTTCCCCCTAACATCTGAGTCACTACTGATGGCATAGCATAAATGATAGTGGGTGTCTGAGGGTGTTTTTACTGAGAAATGTCAAACACATTCAAAACCTTACATTTGAAAACTGGTTTGCATTCCTCCACTTAAAATGACGTTATCATTGGAAACAATAAAAGCTAATTGTTTTGATGTAGAATCTATCAATTGAATTGTTAGAGCAGAACAGAATGGTCGTATTGTAGCCTGAGTTCCGTGCAGCCTTCAGTTTCACCAGGTGGAAACATGGTCCATATAATGTGAATACATGTAGAACTAGACATTAAGAGGCTCCTGACATTTAGCCTATTTTAAA